>NC_091288.1:168815599-169043099 GCF_032444005.1 Ranitomeya imitator
CAGAAGAGGGCCGCAGCTTAGCTACAAGCAGCAGGGACCCTAAGAGAGAGCGCAGATGGAAAGTCCCCAACCCCACCTGGCAGGGTTGTTCCCCTGAAAGCCTCCAGGCAAGCCGGACTCAGTCCGTCATCTGCAATTGGTGCCCCAGATTGCATCTACTTTCAAGTAAAAAGTAAAGTAAACTGCACCTGTCTGTGTCCTTCACTTATTCTCTGCACCCCAACGTTCACCACCATCTGAATAATCAAATATATTTGCCCTGGGGCCCCACTCAACCCGTGGGGAGCTGAACCATCTTTGCGGTGTCACCATCAACCCCAGTGGACCTAAACCGCAGCGTCGGCCACCTATTGCCGAACACCACGGGTGGCGTCACAACCAAACACCACATAATTATCCTCCATTTTATGACATGCTCAGGGCCACAGAAATGGATCACGGCCCCGTGACCTTCTCCATAGAACTGTCTAGACCGATTCCGGGTACCCCATGGCCCTGGCGGGCGCGTCACACAGAACAAGGCTGTGTGCAGATGAGAGGAACTATGTCTGAAAGCAAGGAGGGCAGATCAGCTATACTGTATAGATGAAATGTTGCTACCAATTGATGAGCCACCACGTGTAACCAATAAGCCCTGATCCTCTGTACTTTACAGAAGATGTAACCTTTAAACCTGAGCCTCAGTTCAATATAGAAGATGTAACCTCTAAGATTTGAACCTGCTACCATTTGTATACATGTGTCATCAAGTTCCACAGGAAAGTCAAGTGTATTATTATTAAGTGGACTGACTTCTTCCTTATCTATACTAAGAGACTGGGGTTCCTGTACCATCTTAAACTATGGGGCCATAGGTGGAAACTGGGGCCATAGGTGGAAGTTAATAGCACAACACAATGAGGAACCCATTTCCATGGTGTCTAGAGTCACAGTAAGACCCTTTGGCCTATGCCACCACTATGTAACATAGTAACATAGTTAGTAAGGCCGAAAAAAGACATTTGTCCATCCAGTTCAGCCTATATTCCATCATAATAAATACCCAGATCTACGTCCTTCTACAGAACCTAATAATTGTATGATACAATATTGTTCTGCTCCAGGAAGACATCCAGGCCTCTCTTGAACCCCTCGACTGAGTTCGCCATCACCACCTCCTCAGGCAAGCAATTCCAGATTCTCACTGCCCTAACAGTAAAGAATCCTCTTCTATGTTGGTGGAAAAACCTTCTCTCCTCCAGACGCAAAGAATGCCCCCTTGTGCCCGTCACCTTCCTTGGTATAAACAGATCCTCAGCGAGATATTTGTATTGTCCCCTTATATACTTATACATGGTTATTAGATCGCCCCTCAGTCGTCTTTTTTCTAGACTAAATAATCCTAATTTCGCTAATCTATCTGGGTATTGTAGTTCTCCCATCCCCTTTATTAATTTTGTTGCCCTCCTTTGTACTCTCTCTAGTTCCATTATATCCTTCCTGAGCACCGGTGCCCAAAACTGGACACAGTACTCCATGTGCGGTCTAACTAGGGATTTGTACAGAGGCAGTATAATGCTCTCATCATGTGTATCCAGACCTCTTTTAATGCACCCCATGATCCTGTTTGCCTTGGCAGCTGCTGCCTGGCACTGGCTGCTCCAGGTAAGTTTATCATTAACTAGGATCCCCAAGTCCTTCTCCCTGTCAGATTTACCCAGTGGTTTCCCGTTCAGTGTGTAATGGTGATATTGATTCCCTCTTCCCATGTGTATAACCTTACATTTATCATTGTTAAACCTCATCTGCCACCTTTCAGCCCAAGTTTCCAACTTATCCAGATCCATCTGTAGCAGAATACTATCTTCTCTTGTATTAACTGCTTTACATAGTTTTGTATCATCTGCAAATATCGATATTTTACTGTGTAAACCTTCTACCAGATCATTAATGAATATGTTGAAGAGAACAGGTCCCAATACCGACCCCTGCGGTACCCCACTGGTCACAGCGACCCAGTTAGAGACTATACCATTTATAACCACCCTCTGCTTTCTATCACTAAGCCAGTTACTAACCCATTTACACACATTTTCCCCCAGACCAAGCATTCTCATTTTGTGTACCAACCTCTTGTGCGGCACGGTATCAAACGCTTTGGAAAAATCGAGATATACCACGTCCAATGACTCACCGTGGTCCAGTCTATAGCTTACCTCTTCATAAAAACTGATTAGATTGGTTTGACAGGAGCGATTTCTCATAAACCCATGCTGATATGGAGTTACACAGTTATTCTCATTGAGATAATCCAGAATAACATCCCTCAGAAACCCTTCAAATATTTTACCAACAATAGAGGTTAGACTTACTGGCCTATAATTTCCAGGTTCACTTTTAGAGCCCTTTTTGAATATTGGCACCACATTTGCTATGCGCCAGTCCTGCGGAACAGACCCTGTCGCTATAGAGTCACTAAAAATAAGAAATAATGGTTTATCTATTACATTACTTAGTTCTCTTAGTACTCGTGGGTGTATGCCATCCGGACCCGGAGATTTATCTATTTTAATCTTATTTAGCCGGTTTCGCACCTCTTCTTGGGTTAGATTGGTGACCCTTAATATAGGGTTTTCATTGTTTCTTGGGATTTCACCTAGCATTTCATTTTCCACCGTGAATACCGTGGAGAAGAAGGTGTTTAATATGTTAGCTTTTTCCTCGTCATCTACAACCATTCTTTCCTCACTATTTTTTAAGGGGCCTACATTTTCAGTTTTTATTCTTTTACTATTGATATAGTTGAAGAACAGTTTGGGATTAGTTTTACTCTCCTTAGCAATGTGCTTCTCTGTTTCCTTTTTGGCAGCTTTAATTAGTTTTTTAGATAAAGTATTTTTCTCCCTATAGTTTTTTAGAGCTTCAATGGTGCCATCCTGCTTTAGTAGTGCAAATGCTTTCTTTTTACTGTTAATTGCCTGTCTTACTTCTTTGTTTAGCCACATTGGGTTTTTCCTATTTCTAGTCCTTTTATTCCCACACGGTATAAACCGCTTACACTGCCTATTTAGGATGTTCTTAAACATTTCCCATTTATTATCTGTATTCTCATTTCTGAGGATATTGTCCCAGTCTACCAGATTAAGGGCATCTCTAAGCTGGTCAAACTTTGCCTTCCTAAAGTTCAATGTTTTTGTGACTCCCTGACAAGTCCCCCTAGTGAAAGACAGGTGAAACTGCACAATATTGTGGTCGCTATTTCCTAAATGCCCAACCACCTGCAGATTTGTTATTCTGTCAGGTCTATTAGATAGTATTAGGTCTAAAAGTGCTGCTCCTCTGGTGTCTCATGCTTCTGTGCAATTTATGCACATAGGAAGTGTTTTGTGGGACTTCCATTTTATGATACTCACCTTTTGTTTTTAAGAGTAGCTGTCACATGAAAGCTTGAACATTTGTCAGTTTTCATACTGAACTGTACAGAAGGAGGAGGGAGTTGGGCACATTTTGATGCCATTTCCCTTGGTGTCATAATTGCTGGTCGCATTACTGTGTGCATGGGCCATTTGATAGTGTCCTGTTACTCTATTCAATCTGCAAAGGTGAAAAATGTGACTTTCCCACACCCCAGCATGCTTATTATTTGTCCTGTGCATAAATTAGGTAATGATAGGAAATGATGCAATTCTCTATCAGTTTAGGTTTTCCAGTACTCTATATATCTTCATGTGCTACATATAGCATAGTAAATGTAGAGCGCTGCCCCCAGACTGCATGACAGAGCTTTATTTTAGCATTCACTCTAGATCGTGTTGCTGTTGGGGGCAGCCGCAGCTCCCTTACTCAGTACAGCATGTTGTCCTCCTACACTTTCCCATCATTAATCTGCCAGTTGCAGGATTTCTCACAATCTGACACATTTGAAAGAATTTTAAATGCATAATGTGTCAAATCTTTGCTCATACTCAAAATGGATTTTGAAAGTTAAATTTACAGGCAAGCATTAAATACCAAGATATCACCGTTGTTTCTTATAGTCTCCTCTGTCTTCAGTGGATATTTGTCACAACTGTGGCCTAGCAATTAGAATAACAGTTATAATTCATGAGCAATGACATACTTCTATTAATTTGCATGCAAATCATCTAACATAAAGGTGCTTCATTGCACCACTGCTAAGAGTTCTGTGCGTAAAATCAGGCAGATAGGCATTACAGCACCATAAACAAAGCAAGCTCTGTCTAGAACAGTGTTTCCCAAACTCTAGTCTTCACGGCAACAGTTAGCCAAACTTATCTGAACCCCATTGAACCCAAAGGGAGGCAAAACCAAACGCACAGAGGGAGGCCAAAAAGCTGCCAAAACAGCTCAAATTAGGGGCAGATGCCAGGAAAATTGGCATCAATTAACCCAAGATACAAATAGTATAATTGCACAACTTGGATGCATGGGACAAGGCTTAGACCAGCATTTCTCATTGAAACACTGATCAGTAACAGGTTGGTGAGTGACAGGTGTATGCCTGGTGCTCTGAGAGGCCTGCCAAATTCAGGCAACACACATGAAAGAGAACCAACTTGGAGACATTTCTAAAATTTAAGGGCAGAAACCAGGAAACGAGGCATGAATTGACGCACACTAAAAACTTTTCTAATGATGCAGCTGTCAGGTATGGGCCATGCATGGGACATGGTCTGGGCCAGCATTTGCAACTTTGAAATTAAGTTGAAATTAAGAGGTGGGTGAGGGACCAGTGTAGGACTACGGAGCCCTACCAAATTCAGGCAACACAAACAAAGAAGACCCAACTCAGAGTCAAAGTATTTCCAAAAATTAGTGGAGGATACCAGGAAAAGTGGCATCAATTGAGTTTGACAGTGGCATTTCACAGATTAACAATCGCGGCCCAACCGCAATTGTTGGAAGCTGGATCTGGCTGTAGTACACAGCCATTCCTTGCCAGGTATGGGGGAGCTCACCCCATTCCAAACACCATCTACCAACATGTATGATGAATGTCGGTAAGGGGTTAAAGCAGAACTTCTGTATGAAGTCCCTCACATCTAGAGATAATGACTGTGTACCTCCATATAAAATATGACCAGACGTTGCCAGGTAAAATGCTCCATTTTTAAGGCTTAACTAGACTCTCCATTAGTTGAACTGATTGCAATCCTTCAAAGAAGTAATTGATTCAAATGCAGTATATTATTCATGAAGAGGGTTTGCAGAAAGAATCATTTTCATTTAGACAGCTTCCTTGCAGGGGATGCCAAAATCCATGCACAAAATCAGCATCTTTAGAAAGAAATAAATCTCTCGCAGCGAGTACATTAATGGTACCTGACAAATAAGCTTCCTTATACAGGTTGGCTTGCCAGACTGTCAATATGTTTCTCGTATATTCCGCATGGTATGTAGGCCGACAGTTGTTTAGTTTATCATTTTTGTACTTTTTGAGAATCAGAAAGAGAAAAAAGATACAATCTTTATAAATCAATATTCCGCAGAGAATGGATAACGAAAGATCACTGTTTCTACTCTTAGAATAGTCAATTACATAAATCTCACGATATCTTGTGTGTACACTGCAAGTGCTGGAGTCCAAATGCCAGTTTACACATTGAGATAGATATCAATTGACATATATATGGACTTCTTTAATCTCTCTACTGATTTTAATGTATTTTAGTCTGTGCTGTATATTGGAGCGTGTTCAAATAACCTCCAACTCAAAATAATATTTAAAGGGGTTGTCCGGTCCAAATCAATAGGTCTGCAATAACTTTGTGTGACTGCAGACTTATGAATCCCCCTGCACACGCAATGTGAGCTGCGGTGAATCGCCGGTTTCCGACCCGGGACCAGAGAGTATGTGTGCATCATACTTACTCCTGGACAGTTGCCTTGGCCTCTCTCCATAGACTTGTATTGAGCTGAGGCCACACCCCGAGCAGTGATGTGGCTGGTCAGTGGAAATGGCTGACTAGAAGGCACGGACTCACTCCATACAAGTGTATGGAAGCGAAGCTGCACGCACTGGCCATGAGTGTTATTAATTCATATCTACTATTTGGTCCCTGGTCGGAAACCAGAGTGACTGCAGACTTATTGATTTGGACTAGACAACTCCTTTAAACTGTGAGTACATTTATAAGGTGTGTGAGTAATTTGACCATATCATCATTTTCATGCAGTTTCCAACTCCAAGCTGTATAAACCTGAATACTTATAGGACGAAGCAGATCAGGTGATGTGTATTTGTGTAATAAGGGACGATGCGGCCTAAGGATACATCATCCTTTATCAAGGTGAGCAGAATTATTAAGCTTCCTGTTTTTCCAAAAAAAAAGGTTTATCTGACAGTAAAAAGTAAAAAATTGTTAGAAGTCTTAAAGAGGCATGCAGCACGCTTAACATTTCTAAAATATAGGGGAACCATTAAAAGTTTTATTGAAAAAGTCAACAAGGTTGCAAAAAATGCATTGAGTAGAAAACACACATTAGAAGAATCAAATGTGAAGCGAACAGTAACCCATTATCTTCCATTGCTGCAATATTCCAGAACTGCAACCTCCCTGGAGGCCAGAAGTACAAGGTTTTCAGTGTTCAGAGACATGGCCAAGGTAAGGTGGGCTGACACCCAGCCAACATCACTACCCAACATGGCCCACTTCTTCACCTGACCTAAACCCTATTGAGAACTTGGAATTTGGAGCCCTTCTTAAATGGGAGATTTGTTGTGAAGCAAAACAGTCACCTCTCTGAACAGTACCTGGGAGGCTGTGAATGGTGATACCCAAAAAAAGTTGATCGTCAACTGGTTAGGAAGCTGATAGACTCCAAGGATGGAAGACATACAGCTGTTATTGAAAAGAATGGTGGCAATATTGGTCACTGATATTTTTTTTTAAATGTCAGAAATGTACTTTTATACATTGAGTTATTTGGTTATTATTCTCACTTTAGCAGATGAAAATAAACAATTGAGATAGAAAAATTAGCATTTTTCATTTAGTTACATGATAGTTCTGCACAATAATAATTGCTCAATAATTCTGCACTCTCCCTAAAATGACCAAACCTCACTTTTACTTTCTTATACTTGTATATTCAGGTTTCATTATCATTTTGGATTGACCGACAGCACTGTTGTTGTTCAGTAATAAAATGAATCATCAAAAATACTAAAGATCTAATAATTGTGCTCACAGTGCTCATGTACAGTAATATGGAGATCTCAGTTCTTCTTCTCAGGCCCTCCTAGTCATATCTAACTAAAGCTCTAAAGTTAGCACTTTTGCCTTGCAGTAGTTGAGGGCAAAGGTTGGGTGGAGTTTTTATGTTCTCCCTTCATATTAGTTTTTTTCTGAAAATCATGCTGAGAGGTCAATTTTTTTTTTTTTATGAAACTACTTCTACTGTATGTATAATTTCAAAGGGATTGGTTGAGAACCACAATGGAATAGGAATGGAAATAATCTCTGTAGAGCACAGTGGAATCTATTGCTGCTCTGGAAGTAACACAAAATATAAGTAATTTTTCGTTATACATCACATAATTTCCATGTTTTCAAGAAATAGAAATTTGACATGTGGACGTTAGTATTTCCAGATTTTACCTGGAGTTAGGGTTGTTTAAAGAGGATCTGTCACCTGGTCAAAAGTGGACAGTCCTTGCTTTCACTTAATTCCTACTGTTCCCCTAAGAATTCCATTTTTTTTTTCAAATCTGTCATACGGTTGTAGAGCTATGGACATTTATATTCAGAGCTAATTTTTATGATCTTTTAGTAATACAGAGCAGCCTAAAGACACGTTACAGATAGCAATTAGAACAAGCGCTCCTTAGTCGAGTTTGCCTAGGGTGCTTGGGTATGCAGTGAGTATCGCAGGTATTCGAGTGACACGTTCGAGTCCTCGTGGCTGCATATTTTGCAGCTGTTAGCCACAAAACATGTGGGATTGCCTAACAAACTAGGGCAATCTTCACATGTTTTGTGGCTGTCTAACAGTTGTGAAACATGCATCCGCGAGGACTCGAAAATGTCACTCGAATAATCGCGATACTTGCTACATACCCAAGCATCCAAGGCAAATTCGAGTATCGAGCAATAGCTCTCATCACTGGTCACAGAGAGTCCTGTGGGCCCCAATCCCTTGAAAAGACCATAAAAATTGACACTGGCGGACTGGAAAAAATGGGACTGCTTAGGGTAAAATGGGGGGATAAAATAAGATACAAAATGGTCATTGTAAAGCTAGTGACAGCTCCTCTTCAATTTTTGTTTTTTGGTGTTACAGAAAATAATACTTTGAAAAATTTCTTTTGAATGTAAATGATTTCTTAAAATATCCATAAACTATCTCTGTGGCTATTAATACAATATTGTTTCATATTCAATCTTCATAATCAAAGTATATTTGGTCGTCCACCATAACAGTGAATGAAATTAACCAAGAACCAATCACATTTTGAACATTAGACCAGGTCTACACTAAACCAGTCAGCCAGTTTTGCCATCCCAGCTACAGGTCAGTTAAATGTCTGGAATGTCTTTTTGATTCCAACTTCAGTTCATGTGAGTGTGAAAATCTGCACAAGGGTATACTACATTACAAAGGATTGATCTAAGGTGCCACTAAATGTATTTTTATGGCTTAATTTGTTGTTTTCACATTTAGGTTAGTCACACGTTCAGTGGCCCCATCAGAGTTTACATCTGAACATAACGCAAAATGGGATTCAAACGTATGCGCAGAGAGAGCCATAGAATCTAATGGTGCCGGCAGGGTGAACATGTGCCCTGACGAGCATAATTTTCAGAATTGTAAGCCTACTGCAGATGGACACTAAGACACAGTCTACTACGCCTGGGTGTCTGCCTCCAGTAGGTGTATACTCTCAAAATGTATGCATGTCAGATGGCTCTATCTGCACCGTCGCAGTCTACTGCCCAGTCAGGACATACATCCGAATTCTGTTTTGCTGAGGTTCGGATATAAACCCCAATGGGGCCACTCAATCGATGACTGAACGTATTGTTAAATCACCCTAAGAATGGAGCATGATGCCCTTTGGTAAGTTATATGGTCAGAAATCCTTTTGATTGAAACAGAGAAAGCATCACATGCTCTCCTTTCTTCTACAGCACCGGTATCTTGCTCTTTTTTTCTCTTCAAAAGTGCCTCTATGTCCTCCCTCACTACTCTACCACAATGTCAAGCACAAATAACCACACATCATATAAATTGGCAGTATCAGCTGTGCTTGCATGGAGATGAAAGATCCTACAGCTTTCTTAATGATGGGTGATTGATAAAACCGAGTTTTCGGATGCTCGACCTCAGATTTTATTGTCACTCTTATTTTTTGCAGTCAACTTTTTTAAATTGCTTTAATTTTAGTTTCACATATAGAAGTCCAAGCTAGATGCTCTATTACCACAGCAAAATGATCAAATGCAAGCAGAACACCCAATAAAAAAAACAATAAACTGCTTAGCAGCCTTATGCGCAACATCGTCCTACAATATCAGGAGGCTACAGGGATTTCCCTGCAGTGGGCTATTACAAAACACAATCTGTTTTAGTGCTTGGATGGTAAACCTTCAGCAAATCAGCTAATAAAGTAATTATATATAATAATTACTCAGTCCGTGCTTTAGAAATAAAAAAAATAAAGAAGTTGGTAAAGCTAATGGACGTACACATAAGGGCATAGCAAGTTCTACACTATGTTTTGGCTAGTCCATAGCACTAAGAAGATCATGTAGCAAAAGCCACAATGCTAATTAAAAAACTTATTTCTTTGGATTTTTTTTAATTTTTACCACTGTGCACCACCAGCTTGCATTTTGTATGGACACAGTTTGGAATTTTGATTTCGAGGTCCATTTACTAAAGAGGGCTGCCCTAGTGATTTTAAAAAAAAATTGTGTACTGTGACCAGGCATGAGGTTGTAATTGTAGCATCTGTGCCAGTTTCTGTCCCCTCCTTGTTCTGCTTCAGCCTCTAGGACGCAACTCCCTTCTGAGATCCTTGGGGTCTCTGACTTCAACTACTATCCAATTCATTTTGCTTCCTGACTTGTGCTAGTCCTTGCTTGTGGTGTTTTTCTTATTCCTGGTGCTTTCTGACTTCGGCATGAATTTTGACCCTCCGCTTGTTCTAATGATTCTCATCCTGACATGACCTCTTGGCTTTGACCTTACTTGGCGACCCTTCCTGCCTCTGGTTCGCTGCTCATGGCGGCAGCATTTCAGTGGAAGCAATCCCCTGAACCCTGTTATAAGGCTACATCCCTGTACAGTGGTTAAAGGGTGAAGGTAAGAGTTTCCCTGAAATCTGTCAGATGGAGTGGCTTGCGCCAAGTCTGTTCGAGGTAGCCTTTTTGAACCTGTGGCTTAAGACAGACATTACACTAATTGTATCCTATCCCTAATGGCCAATGATCTACTGCATTTGCCACATAATAGGACACTAATACTCAATGTGGCATGTGATAGTTTGAGAAAAGAGTGAATCATGCCTGAAGGGGTTGTACTTAGAAATTGGAAAGAAAAAAATGCAAGTGCACTTATCCAATCAAAAATGTAAAAAGGCTCATCAGATTATTGGGTCATTTAGGTTCCTTTTCATCTCTTGCTATGAAAGAGGCAGCACTCTCATTGCAAAACTGAGATTACCAGCTCATCTGTTCTTTTTAACATTTTTGTATAACTTGCTTGCATGTGAAAATAAAATAACATTGAGATGATAATTCAGCAATTACCAATTTCATATCAAGATGCTTGCAAATTGTCTTTGCCTTTCTCTATGAACAAACATTTCTCTAATCAATGTTAATGGATCAGTTGTTCAAAATGTATTGTTCTACCAACCTATCATCTATTTTATCGTGAAAGTGTATAGCTAGGAAACATAAGACCCATTGATGCAAGATTTCCTGGATGATATTTGCTTCTCCTATGGCGCACAGTTATTAGAATACACAAAACACTATTCCAGGCTTGCTAATGGGGAAAATCTGTCTGTTACTAGGAAGCCATATTGTCCCTGTCACAGAGTATTGGCCAAAATACATATTTGCAACTGGGGGAACCCTAGGTAAGGGTGCCCACTATGATCTTACATAAAACAAAAATCATGATAAATATCATAAAATCACTGGAGAGACAAAAAAGAGGGATGCTTGTATTCAGAAGTAAAGGGACCCATACAAAATTCTTGGACGGGGGTCCTTTGAGGTCTTTGTCCGCCACTGCAGTTTTGACTATATTTAGTCAATCTGTATATGGTATAATCAGTGAGATGCTCACACACAATGTTCATAGTGATTCAGTAGAAGAGAACTCCCTCAGGGCTGAATAGAGGTAAATGAGAAAAACCATGTCCTACAAAAAGCCTCATGTACTCCATTGTATTTCCTCAGCCATCCATCCATTTCTAGAAGCTACAGAATGAGGCTTTTAGATAACATAAAGAATAGTAACTAATTAAAAATTAAAACTAATGTAGTGCACTAGAGAAATGCTCTGCTGGACAAAGTGCAATTAATACATGGTGGATGGAGTCATGAATGTCAACCAAACAACAGGATGATCTGTTGTGTTCTAATTAAAGTGGTTCAAATAGGACACTTATCCAGCAGGGGGATGTAATGGCTCTCTGTATTTTGACTTGCAGTGTTTTTTCGTCTGGTCACCGATGTACTCTGGAACCATTCTTGTAATAGGCAAAATAAGATTTCAATGAGATAGTGGAGTGAATAAACATTTTTACATGTAATGACTTAATGTGCTTTTCTAAACATCAAAACAGTTGTCCAGTACTTGGGCAACCCCTTTTCATTCCTAATTCTTGGCCTGGTTCAAATAAAAACACCTATACTCACCTCTGGTGCTGACACATCTCCAGCACTGTGAGCACTCATTTTCCCGAGGTACACATGAGATTTTTATGTCACACAAACTATAGGCCCAATCAGAGCTGGCTTTACTGTCCCCACCTTTTGACTTTTTCAACATTAACAGGAAGCCAGGGCTGAAGCTGTGCTCTCACTTCCTCTAGATGTTAGATTTGTCCTAAGGTGGGGACTGTAACACCAGCATTGATTGGGCGCAGGCCTCATGTGACATACCCTCTGGTGAGTGTCGGAAAAACGAGGGACAATACAGCTGGAACTGTTCTGGCATTGTAGGTGAGTATTTTTTCATTTTAATGGGGTTGTTATGTCTCATGAGCTCTGTGCCCAATGTGCGCTGGTGTTACTGCCCCTAACTTAGAACAAATCGAACATCAAGAGGAAGTGAGAGCTCAGCTGCAGCCCTGGCTTCTTGTTGATGTTGAAGAAGTCTAAAGGTGGGGACAGTAAAGCCAGCACTGATTTAGCACAGCACTCTTGTGACATAAAAACCTCACGTGAACCCCAGGAATTAGAGTGCCGACACAGCTGGAATGGCGCCAGAGGTGTGTGTAGGTGTTTTCATTTTAGCATGGCCAAGCATGAGGAATGAGACGTGACTGTCCAGGTAGTGGCCAACCCCTTTAAGCCTTTGTTAACACTGGTACCAGGATCTTCTTAATTCATCAGTATGACCAGTGTAATACAAGATGGCAGAAACAATGTGGTTAATTGTTGAAGGTAATGTGCCGACAATTCTGGGCAGCTAACTTTCTGTAGTGCTAAGGGTATAGTGCAGGCCCAGTGATGCCTGTTTTGCTTTGTGTACAGAATTCCGGGACAAAGAATTAATTTCAATTCTCAAGGACACTGATACAATTGAAATGTGTTCATTGTTCGGGGGCCCAACGCAAGTGTATTGCTAGCCCTAAGGCTAAAGTGTCCCAACTTTCAATCATGACTTTGAGTTTTATCAAAGTCAATGACAGCTATGCCAGATCCATTTTTACAGTGGATGGTAGAAAAGCCTGATGAACTACATTGACTTCAATGAATCCTGTCAGCGTTTCAATATTTTATATAGCAGAAAAAGCAATGTCAAGTGGACTATTCTTAAAAATATTGTAAAATAAGACACAAACCTCTGTAGAACCCATGAAACCTAATGTCAGCATAGCTTAAAGGAAAGTGTTGAAACATACTTGGGGAAGCTATGCTTGGAAGTGAGAAATCACTAGATTAGCTCTTGGTGCAATATTTTAATTTTCTAATTTTCAAAGTATATTTCAGAGAAATTTGCAAACATTGACCAATACGGCCGATGCTCTTCGTTTTTGCTGAAACACGGCTTTAAAATTAATTGCTCAGACATAATTACTTAGCTATGCTCTGCCAGTACAAACTACTTGTACAGCAAGAACTGAGGAAAGTAAAAGAAGAAAAATTCAAGAAATTAAAATAAATTTCTACCCAAAGTGTTCTTAGTTTATTTTGATCAACTCAATTAATTTCTCACTTGTTTTATTTTGCCTTTGACTGCCAATGTTCATGTTTACTGCTTATTACAGAGAGGCTCTTAACGGAGCTTGTTTCTACATTTTAAATCTTCGAAAAATGTACATGGGAAAGATGAGCGAGAGAAAGAGAACCCTGCTGACCATAAGAACTTACACTCTACAGAAGAGAGAGAACCCTGCTGACCATAAGAACTTACACTCTACAGAAGAGAGAGAACCCTGCTGACCATAAGAGCTGACACTCTACAGGAGAGAGAGAGGACCCCACTGACCATAAGAGCTTCCACTCTACAGGAGAGAGAGGACCCCACTGACCATAAGAGCTTACACTGTACAGAAGTGAGAGAGAGACAGAGGGGACCACACTGGCCATAACAGCTTAGGCTCTACAGAAGAGAGAGGACCCTACTGTCCATAAGAGTTTACGCTTTACATGAAAGGACTTACCCGGTGACAATGGAGATTTAAAACAACTCTGCCGAATAAACTGTGCTCCACAAGGAACCGCTGATCTGTGATGACCCAGATATTTACCACCACTGTACAAGGTATAATAATCTGTAAGATGTTATAGCTGCAGGGCATTAGGGGGAAGCCAGTTTGGTTATGTAAAATGGCACTAGCCTGCTCTGTGATGCTTCAGCACTGTGGGAACGGTGCTGGGAAAGTTTTCTTTTTTGTGAACTGCAAATTGAATTTCAAAGTGTTCAAATTTGAATGAAACTGCAAATTTCCGGAAATTAAACTCAAACTCAATCATCCATGGTTCAATTTGCTCATCTCTAAAAGAATACCTTTCAGGTGCTGTTTATCACCAACACACTCATTGTACTATTTCATTTTTATGATCATAGAATATTGTCCAATCCGTTGTTTGCTCAGATTGTAGCACTTTAAAAGACCAAATTTTCAAGTGTTCATAGGGACACCTACTTGATTTGAACTCCCTTTTATGATTAGTAATATCAGATGCTGAAACTGCCTGTATCATAAGTATGCTTTTGAATAAATACAGAACAAGTACTTCTTAGTCTTTTAAAAAATTAAAAATGGCAATATATATTTTTTCCAATGCTAACATATTTATTATTATATAGATAAAAATCTGCACCTCCTTTACATCTAAATAGGTAAGGGTTCTTTACAGGTAAAGCAGTCGGACTGTGGAATGTCAATTTTTTTAAGGCCCAAATCCCTTTTGAAGTGACTTTGATGGCCATACGTAACAGAAAATAACCAAAAGTGATGAAATGTTAAAAACTGCACCCCTCAACATGCTCAAAAGCACATTCAAGAAGTTTATTACCCTTTTAGGGACTTCACCAGAATGAAAGAAATGTGGAAGAAAAAAAATAAAATTTATATTTTTCTTGCCAAAAATATTGATTTAGCCCCAAATTTTGCATTTTCAAAAGCTAACAGGAGAAAATACTGATACGATATGCTGCATGTGGTGGAAAGCTACTGTTTGGGTACAAGACAGGGCTAGAATGGGAAGGAGAACCTATCAACTTTTGGAGCGCACAATTGGCTAGAATTGATAGTCTTGTTTGCAGAGGCACTTATGTGTCTAATCAGTGTAAACCCACCACAAGTGACTCCATATTAGAAACCACACCATGCTCGGAATTATTATGCAAATTGGATCTAAGTGTCATAAAGATTTAATTGTTTTGTTTTTCAAATAAACTCGTGGATAGTATTGTGTCTCAGTACTCAATAGATTACTGAAATCAATCTTAAACACATGTGATAATTAGTTTTCCAGGTGATTCTAATTAAAGGATAACTACCTAAAAATGATGTTCCACATTATTAAGCAGGCCAAAGGTTTCAAGCAATATGGGAAATAAAAAGGATCTCTCTGCTGCTGAAAAGTATTAAATAGTGCAATGCCTTAAACAAGGTATGAAAACATTAGATATTTCACGAAAACATAAGAGTGATCATCATACTGTGAAGAAATATGTGACTGAAACAGAGCACAGACTTAGTTCATGCAGATAAAGGCATAATTAGGAAGGTTTCTTCCAGACAAATTCATTGGATTAAGAAAGCAGCTGCCAAAATACCATTACAAAGCAGCAAACAGTTATTTGAAGCTGCTGGTACCTCTGGAGTCCCTCAAACCTAAAGGTGTAGGACCCTTCAAAGGCTTGCTGTGGTGCATAAAACTACTATTCGGCCACCCCTAAACAGTGGTCACAAGCAGAAACGGTTGTAGTGGGCCCAGACATACATGAAGACTAATTTTCAAACAGTCTTTTTTACTGATGAGTGTCGAGCAACCCTGGATGGTCCAGATGGATGGAGTAGTGGATGGTTGGTGGATGGCCATCATGTCCCAACAAGGCTGCGACGTCAGCAAGGAGGTGGAGGAGTCATGTTTTGGGCCGGAATCATGGGGAAACAGCTGGTAGGGCCCTTTAAGATTCCTGAAGGTGTGAAAATGACCTCTGCAAAGCATATAGAGTTTCTGACTGACAACTTTCTTCCATAGTATAAAAAGCAGAAACGTGCCTTCAGCAGCAAAATCATCTTCATGCATGAAAATGCACTATCTTATGCTGCAAAGAATACCTCTGAGTCATTGGCTGCTATGGGCATAAAAGGAGATAAACTCATGGTGTGGCCACCATCCTCCCCTGACCTCAACCCTATAGAGAACCTTTGGAGTATCATCAAGCAAAAGATCTATGAGGGTGGGAGGCAGATCACATCAAAACAGCAGCTCTGGGAGGCTATTCTCACTTCATGCAAAGAAATACAAGCAGAAACTCTCCAAAAACTCACAAGTTCAATGGATGCAAGAATTCTGAAGGTGATATCAAAGAAGGGGTCCTATGTTAACATGTAACTTGGCCTGTTAGGATGCTTTGGAGTTAAATAGCTTTTTTGTTCAGTGAATGTGACCTCCTAATACTGCAAGTTCCACAAATGAGCATTTTCAGTTCTTTAAAACATATCAAATGTATAGAAATTCTACTGTGCCTAATAATTTGGAACAGTGCATTTTGAATTTTTATTCATTTTGGAGATTATACTGTTATCATTGGGAGGTTTCTTCAATAAAATTCGATGTATAATCTAACGGGTGATGACGTTTATTAGACTGACTGTCATTTGCACTGACCATTAGGAAAATCCAAGAAAAATGTAATTTGCATAATAATTTGGAGCATGGTGTACATCCCTCAAGGAACTTATGTAGAGGTGTAGTAAGCACCTTGAACAAACAGGTGCTTCACAGAATTTTATAACGGGGAGTCATGAAAATGAAAAAATATATTTTTCCCACAAAAATGTTGCTTTGGCCCCAGTTTTTCCATTTTTACACTGGAAAAAAAGAAAATTAACCCCAAATTATTTTGCGCCATTTGTCCTGAGTACACCGATACCCTATATATTGTGGAAAAGTACTGTTTGGTTGCACAGCAGGGCTCGGAAGGGAAGGATCACCAATTGAATTCTGAATTGCAATTTTGGCTTGAAGAGATTGTGGATGCCATGTCACATTTAAAGAACCCCTGACATACCAAAATGGCAGTAACTCCCACAAGTATCCCCATTTTGGAAACTACACCTCTTGAGGAATTCATCTAGGGTAGTAAACATTTTTAACCCTCAGTCAATTCAAAGAATTGTATAACATTGAGCTGAGTCAATGAAAAATTTAAATTTTTTCCAATAAAATGTTGCTTTGGCAGCAAGTTTTTTTAAATTTTCAAAAGTGATATTAGGAGAAACTAGACCATATAATGTGTTACTCAATTGTTCCTGAATTCACCAATTCCCCATATGTAATAAAAAACTACTTTTGAGGCACTGTGGAAAGCTCAGAAAGGGAACGAGTTCAGATTTTGCATGAATGGTTTGAGGGTGCCATGTCACAGTGTCAAAGACCCTGAGGTGCCAGAACAGCCAAATCCCCGATAAGAGACAAGATTTTACAAATTGCACCTTTCCATTAATTCATCTAGTGGTACAGTGAGTATATTAACACCACATGTGCCTCAAAGAATTTTACACAATTGGGCGGTAAAGAAAGACTAAATTACATTTTGACCACAAAAATGTTATTTTAGGCCCAAGTTTTTCATTTTTATAGTGGCCACTAGGAAGCAGTGGTCCTCACAGTTTGTTGTTCAATTTCTCCTCAGGCACAATGCAAAGTTCAGAAGGGAAGGAGTGCCATACTGTAGTGCAGATTTGACTGTTATGGTTTGCCGGTGACATGACCCACTGAAAGTGCGCCTGGGTTGCCAAAACAACAGATCCTCTCATACGTGACCCCATTTTACAAACTATACCATTCAATTAATTCATCTAAGGCTGCAGGGATCATACTGACACCATGGGTGTGTTACAGAATTTTATACCATTGGTTATAAAAAAAAAAATTACATTTTTTTCAAAAATTTTTTATTTAGATCCAGATTTTACATTTTCCAGGAATAAAGCTGGCAGCAAAATTTGTCACACAATTTCTGCTGAACGTGACTATATCTACAGTACTGCTTAGCCGTGCGCCAAAACTCAGGAGGGAAGGAATGCTATTTGACTCTTGGAGAACAAATTATCACAGAATCGTTTGCAGCATCCATATACAGAGGCTCTAAGTGCCAGAAGTGCAGAATTCCTCCTCAAATAACCCCATTTTGGAAATTACACCATGGTAGGAATTTATCTACAGATGTAGAGACTAGTGATGAGCGAATGTACTCGTTGCTCGGGTTCTCCCGAGCACGCTCGGGTGATCTCCGAGTATTTGTTAGTGTTTGGAGATTAGGTTTTCATCGCCTCAGCTGAATGATTTACAGCTAGTACCCAGCCTAAGTACATGTGGGGGTTGCCTGGTTGCTAGGGAATCCTCACATGTAATCAAGCTGTCTAGTAGCTGTAAATCATTCAGCTGCGGCGATGAAAACTTAATCTCCAAACACTAACAAATACTCGGAGACCACCCGAGCGTGCTCGGGAAAACCCGAGAAACTAGTATACTCGCTTATCACTAGTAGTGACGATTTTGACTCAATGTGTGTTCTCCAGAAACAAGCAGCAGTGGATGTTGCTGGCTGAAAATTGCAAATCTACCATTGCAGTGCCCAGCATGGTGCAGTACCCATACATTGCAGAGCCCTGTAC
This sequence comes from Ranitomeya imitator, assembly GCF_032444005.1. Lineage (NCBI taxonomy): Eukaryota > Metazoa > Chordata > Amphibia > Anura > Dendrobatidae > Ranitomeya > Ranitomeya imitator. Next base: position 168,834,147 of record NC_091288.1, read on the forward strand.
ATTTTAGTGCCCAGCTCATGCTTCTGAAGACATGGGCCCCGTAATTAAGCTGGCTCTTATCACTATGGAAATATCTAACATATGGACCCTAAATGTTGTTTAGACAAACTGTGGGGCTGAGAAGGAAGGGGGGAATATTGATTAGGGAGCACAAAATTTACTATATCTCTTCTGGGGGGCGAGGAGCCATGGCGCTTTTCCAGAGCCTTTGTGCTGCCAGTAATGTGTAAACCCCTATATTTTTGTTAACGCATGATGCTCCTTAGTGGAGACTTGCTTTTTTGTGGATTGAGTTGAAGCTTTTGTTGGGAACAATTTTCATAACATTTTGAAACACATTTATTCTGTGATCTGCACTGAGCCTCTGCATCTAGGTTTCAATATCAATCTCTGAATGAAATGATTCAGATTAAACCACTAAGGGATCCACTCACTACAATGAGGCAGCAAAGTTACTCTGGTCTCCATATGGCCTCTGTTCAGCGGTGTCCTTCTTTACAGAGGTGCACAAAATTGTGGCTGACCGTGCTTTTATGCACGCTTAAAAAGATCGACACAACCAGATACTAGACCAGACAGTGTCCACAGTGTTTCTGTCTGCCTCATTATAGGAAATCTAATGTTGGTAGTTCCATACAAATCATGTACTTCAAAGCTTTACATGGAAACTATGGTGTAAGCAGTCAACATAGAGTGCAGGATAAATGTGAGCTGAGCCTTATTGCAATCTTGGGAGGCAGAATTAACAAATCAACAGCTGGTCAAGAAATAATTCTATTTATTTTTTACGCCTTTTCTTGTGCAGTATAAGTGATTAGATTACTTTATTTTTCGGATTACTGCGATGACAGTGATACTGGTCTTATATGGTTTTTTATGTTTGTCTGCTATCACCCCCTAAAAATGCTTTTTATTTTGGGAGCTATAGTTTTTCTGTATATCTGCAGATAAGAGTCATGTTAATGCCTGTTTTTTGTGGGATGAGTTGACGTTTTTATTGGTACTATTTTGGTCACATAATAATTTTTAATTGTTTTCTATTCCAATTTTTGGGAGGCGAAATGAACAAAATCCAAAATTTTATGCCGTTCATCATGTGGCAAAAGTGATAAGACAATTTTATTTATCAAGGCCAGTACAACTACAGCAGTAATACTTCTGTATCTTTTTTTGTTTTGCCACGTTTACACAGTAAAAAGGTCTGTAGAAAAAAGAATGTTTTTGCATCACTGTATTCTGAGAGCTATAACTTTTTTATTCCTCCGCTGATGGAGCTACTGTATATGACACTAGTTTTTTGGGGGGAATGGCATTTTCAGCTATCAGTTTTATTTCCATTCAACTTTTTGATCACATTTTGTTCCACTTTTTGCTTTATGGTATGTAGAAAAAGTATGATTATTGACAGGTTTTTATTTAATTTTTCTATCATGTTCACTCAAGGGGTTAACTAGCAAGGCAATTTTATAGGTCGAGTCGTCCCAGACATGGCGCTACCAAATATATGTACTTTTTTGTCTATTTTTTTACATTAATATGTTTATTTATTGGTATAATTGATATATTTCCTCTTTATTTTGTGAATTTTTTTCTTACATTTTTCCCATTTTTTAAACTTATTTTGTACTTAGTCCCTTTATGGGACTTTAACTTTTATTAGTCTGATCTCTGGTATAATGCATTGCAATGCGTTAGCACTGTACCTGTCAGGGCTGCACTGACAAAAGACTCTTATACCATGCTCCTGGCATGGTTTAAAAGTCTTTCCATAGCTGTCTGACCTGGAGGTTATCATGATGACCTTTGGTTGTCAAGGTAGCAATTGGGCCCTCGTGATGACGTCTTGGGGTTGTCGATCAGATGGGTGAGGAAGCCCCCTCTCTCTCCCAGCCTTTTAAATACTATAGCCAATATTGATTGTGGCATCTATGGGGTTAAATGGCCCAGGTGGTGCAGTCACCAATTCTGGCAGTGACAGCCATGCTCCACTATAACTTAAGCCAATTTTGTGGGCACAGCTTCAGTCTCCCGTGATGTCAAAAGTCGGGAACCACTATCCAACCATGACATAAGGGCATGTCAAAGGTTGTGAAGGTGTAAAAACTAGTGATGAGAGACCGTACTCGGTGATACTCGGATATCACTCAAGTATTTGAGTGCTCGGATGTGGTCGGCACTCGGCAGGCATAGGCTGAGGCTCAGATTTGAAGCTCGAATCCCCAGCCCACATGTTTGTCGCCTGTTACACAGGTAACAAGCATGTGGGGATTACCTGCCAGTTAGTCTAATGACATAGCCATCTTGTTAGTGGCATTACAATATTTGTCTGGCCGCATTACTTCATCAGAGATATCAAAGTACTGACGTCATTGCACAGCTCAGGAACAGTTCTGATTGGTGAGAGAGCAATTATACAGGCCTGTATGTGCAAAGTTTAACTAATCAGAGTGCTCTAGTGTTGATTCTGTTGCTGACGTTAATACTAACAGTACTTCTAAGGCTTGGTTCACATTGCGTTAGTGCGATCCGTTTAGCGCATACGCTAATGGAATGCGCTAATGCAATGTCCAAAAAGGGATTGTGATTGGCGATCCCGCTAGCGCAGATGCCCGATCTGCGCTAGCGAAGAACGGACCCTGAACGCTACAAGCAGCGTTCGAGGTCCGTCAGAAAATAATGGGACATCGCTGACGCATGCCAAAAATGGCATACGTTAGCGATGCGTTAGCACCATTGCGGTCAATGGGTGCGCTAAAGGATCCGTTATATAGCGTTAATTGCACCAATTGTGCCATGTAACGGATTCCGTTAGGGAACACCCACTAACGCAATGTGAACCCAGCCTTAGTGCTAATCTTGTGCTATGCTGTTTGTATCAGATACATTCAACATTTCGTCTAGGGTCAGTTGCAGATGCAAGAAGAGTTCAAGGCTTAGAGATTTGCAATCTTATGATAAATATATAGCTGCTGCGCGTGACTACTTTGTTTTTTTTTTTGGGGGGGGTGAAAAAATGTACTATATTGTCATCCATAGAGTATTATGTGCTTTGTTTCATATTATGGCGGTATATAACACTCCAAAAAAAGAGTTTAAAAAGTTCCTGTATTCAATTAATCATCCACAGAGTATTATGTACTTTGCTTTACATTTCAGTGGTAAATAACACTCCCAAAAAGCGATACAAATTTTTATAGATTGAATTTGTCATCCATAAAGTATTACATGCTTTGCGTTACATTCCGGTGGTATACAACTCTCCAAAAAATCATTAAAACATTTTTCTTGATTCAATAAATGAGCTGTCCCTTTATGCCAGGGAGGTGTTATGCTGCTGTGCCACTAGCATCTTGTCTGAGTGAGTTTTCAGTGCCGCCAGAGGGATCATAACAGACAGGGGCTTTCGGCTGTCAGAAGAATATGCTGACAGGCTCACTCTGATAGAAATGGATTAACCCAGACTTTTACACACCAGCAGATGACAGCAGCACATAAAGTGTATTTAGATTTCAGTATTTGAATAAGGCCTGCCAGTTGTTACATTCAAGAAATTATGGACGACTGCATGACCCTCCTTATAATTATTTTTCTGGCTTTCTGCAAAGCGTTTGAGTGTAAAATGAATGCACAATAACACTTTGTGATTTTTTTATGAGGTACTCCACTTGGTGCCTTCAAGGGTGTATGAATGATCCTGCTTGTAATTTTTGGCAGGCTTTGCACTTAGTGCATAGCCTTTATGAGTCTGGGAGTACCAGTACATGACAATTTAAACATAATGTGTATAAAGCCCTCCTTTATATCTAATACTAGGTGTATCTGAGTCCCTATTCCGTCTAATTTTTGGCACTTCTTGCTTCCTTCATAAATTACACTTATTATATATATATTTTTATATATATATATATATATATATATAAAAAATTTATAAAAAGTAAATTATTATTTGTTATATTCTTTCTTAAATTGGGCCTTATATACAAGTCATCATACGAGAAAGAATGTTTCTTAACATTTTTACCTGTAAACTGCAATTTCTCATTGATTTATTGTCACTCCTTACAGTGGAGTAAAAGTATGGCACTATTGTTTTCAGCAGTAATCCGGGAGTCAGAGATGCTTCCATGGGTCCTCCCCATGCTGTTCTCCTTTCATTCAGCACTTTTTTTTCCATCCATTTCAACATTTTCACTGCCCTCCAGGTCTCCCTGCAGGATCTGTTGGAAAAATTCTCGAATTTCTCATTGACTCCCATTATATTCGTTACTCGAAATGAGCATCCAACCATTAGAAATTGCTTGGTTCGAGTAACAAGCATCCGAGCGTTTTAGTGCTCGCTCATCCCCAGATAAAACACATTTTCTCATTTAATAACTCCTTTAAATGAAAAACAAATTAATGAATATAAAAAAGTGCAGACATTTTTTTTTTAAATTAAATCTGTCTGTAATGTGATTTAGTTAGTGGCAAATATTTAAAATATTTGTAGGTCATAAAAAGCCCATCATCTTTGTTAGAATAAAATGATCTCCTATTCATCATGTAAAATGCATTTTGCATTATTAAACTCTTTTTTTGCAGGTTAGCATAAAAGCTTTCAAGGATTTTATGCATAAAAGAAAAACCAAGTGAAAATTTTCTTATACAATTTTTCGATTTAGTCCTATTTAGAAGAGTTTTAAGAGATAATCTCTACAAATTTACACCCATTATTAGTGACCCATATACAGAGGATTTGTAAATTGGGATCTTCGCATGTTTCACTGAGCAATGCCTCCAAGTTTTTAGTGAAATAATTTATATAAATCTCATAAAATGTAAACAGCTGTGGCCAATGGAATTGGTGGTCATTAGTTCACACATGGTTCAATTCTTCCTCTATGAAAATACATTTCTCAGCACTGAAATTGCAAAATAAAGAAGGAAAAATTCATGTTATTCCTGAAATCACAGGATGGATAGATATGTTGAAGATATGCAAATACTAGAAAAATGGAAACAAAATTTTCAAGACATCTCAATTTATATGGTCTTTAGTATGAGCACCATGTGCAGAAATTCACACACTTACAAGATTTGGCTGCCATTTATATGGTTATCAATGGTTGTCTGAGGAATGTTCTACCAAGCTGAATGCACTTGGGCAAATTATCAAGATCCTCTGCTGGCAGCTTCCTTTGCAATTGCCAACTAATTACATCCCAGATGTGTTCGATGGGAGACAAGTTCAGAGATGCTGCAGGTCATGGTAGCATGTTTAGGCCATGCAGGTTGCTCACAATAGCACAAACAACATCCAGCCTGAAGTTTTCATGTGGAACTGGGACACTTTTGTGAAATGTAGCCTGTAAATAGCAATCAAATAAAGTATGATGGTTTTTTTTTCTATGACATATAAGTTAAATCATTGCTGAGACTTCTGTGGTTTTTATGAGCAACTTTTTCACACTTTTTACTTTGTCTGGACCAGCCCAAAATATGCATCCATAAAGTTTTTGGTCTCCACTCTATTCACGCTCCTTCAAATTGAGGACATTGGTGTAAGGACATGATCGATCTTTGTCCCAGTACATATTTCAACCCTAATCTACAAAATATACTGCTTGTGAAAGCATTCTGCATGTTCTCCTAGAGAAATCTAAGGAGTCCAATAAAGTTCTCCTTGTTATATATGTTCATTATTCGTGGGAAATATGCCTTCAATGGTATTGCCCATAATAATTCCTTCAAATCAGTTAGAAAATTATAGGTTATGAGTCAGGCATTTTATTTTAGTAATAACATGCTTTAAATAGAAGAAAACTGTGGGTTCTGTCTTTCAGAACAAGATGACATATGGATGCGTGATCTCGATGTGTACAATTCATCACCAAAGCTGGTAAAGCAGGACACACCGGCACTAATTAAAGCATCTACTATACCACACACAGAACCTGATTTAGTATTTCACATGTAAATCAGAAAATGCAGGAGATTCTGCACAGTGAATATGTCGAGTGACAAATATTGTGTGGCCTAACAAAATCGTTCCATTTATCAAGCGACACAATACCCTAATTGGACAATGTTGTTTGAAACACAGTTCATTGTTTGTCCTATAGTTTCTTCAATGCTAAAAATAGAATTCTTAAAAAAAACCCTTCTGCTTTCCTTCTATCTCTGCTTTAGTAAATTCTTGTAAGTAAAAATCACCTCTGGAGCATCTTATTTTTGTGCCATGTCTTCCTGGAAATATATTAAGCTGGGTGTTACTAATCTGCTTTGTCAATATATTGTGTCCATACACTGTTATGACCTGGTGGTCAGGACAATAATGGACCTGGTGGTTAAGAGCACACGGAATGACCTGATAGTTACTGATAATAAGGACGAGATCTGGGACGTGGGAACTCTGCTGACCGCAATCCCTAAACCTATCAAACACACTAGAAATAGCCGTGGATTGCGCCTAACGCTCCCTATGCAACTCGGCACAGCCTAAGAAACTAGCTAGCCCTGAAGATAGAAAAATAAAGCCTACCTTGCCTCAGAGAAATTCCCCAAAGGAAAAGGCAGCCCCCCACATATAATGACTGTGAGTAAAGATGAAAATACAAACACAGAGATGAAATAGATTTAGCAAAGTGAGGCCCGACTTACTGAACAGACCGAGGATAGGAAAGGTTACTTTGCGGTCAGCACAAAAACCTACAAAAAGACCACGCAGAGGGCGCAAAAAGACCCTCCGCACCGACTCACGGTGCGGAGGTGCTCCCTCTGCGTCCCAGAGCTTCCAGCAAGCAAGACAAAAAATTAATTCGCAAGCTGGACAGAAAAATTGCAAACCAAAGAAATACAAGCTGGAACTTAGCTTCTGATGGGAAAATGTAGGCCCCTTAAAAAATAGTGAGGAAAGAATGGTTGTAGATGACGAGGAAAAAGCTAACATATTAAACACCTTCTTCTCCACGGTATTCACGGTGGAAAATGAAATGCTAGGTGAAATCCCAAGAAACAATGAAAACCCTATATTAAGGGTCACCAATCTAACCCAAGAAGAGGTGCGAAACCGGCTAAATAAGATTAAAATAGATAAATCTCCGGGTCCGGATGGCATACACCCACGAGTACTAAGAGAACTAAGTAATGTAATAGATAAACCATTATTTCTTATTTTTAGGGACTCTATAGCGACAGGGTCTGTTCCGCAGGATTGGCGCATAGCAAATGTGGTGCCAATATTCAAAAAGGGCTCTAAAAGTGAACCTGGAAATTATAGGCCAGTAAGTCTTACCTCTATTGTTGGTAAAATATTTGAAGGGTTTCTGAGGGATGTTATTCTGGATTATCTCAATGAGAATAACTGTTTAACTCCATATCAGCATGGGTTTATGAGAAATCGCTCCTGTCAAACCAATCTAATCAGTTTTTATGAAGAGGTAAGCTATAGACTGGACCACGGTGAGTCATTGGACGTGGTATATCTCGATTTTTCCAAAGCGTTTGATACCGTGCCGCACAAGAGGTTGGTACACAAAATGAGAATGCTTGGTCTGGGGGAAATTGTGTGTAAATGGGTTAGTAACTGGCTTAGTGATAGAAAGCAGAGGGTGGTTATAAATGGTATAGTCTCTAACTGGGTCGCTGTGACCAGTGGGGTACCGCAGGGGTCAGTATTGGGACCTGTTCTCTTCAACATATTCATTAATGATCTGGTAGAAGGTTTACACAGTAAAATATCGATATTTGCAGATGATACAAAACTATGTAAAGCAGTTAATACAAGAGAAGATAGTATTCTGCTACAGATGGATCTGGATAAGTTGGAAACTTGGGCTGAAAGGTGGCAGATGAGGTTTAACAATGATAAATGTAAGGTTATACACATGGGAAGAGGGAATCAATATCACCATTACACACTGAACGGGAAACCACTGGGTAAATCTGACAGGGAGAAGGACTTGGGGATCCTAGTTAATGATAAACTTACCTGGAGCAGCCAGTGCCAGGCAGCAGCTGCCAAGGCAAACAGGATCATGGGGTGCATTAAAAGAGGTCTGGATACACATGATGAGAGCATTATACTGCCTCTGTACAAATCCCTAGTTAGACCGCACATGGAGTACTGTGTCCAGTTTTGGGCACCGGTGCTCAGGAAGGATATAATGGAACTAGAGAGAGTACAAAGGAGGGCAACAAAATTAATAAAGGGGATGGGAGAACTACAATACCCAGATAGATTAGCGAAATTAGGATTATTTAGTCTAGAAAAAAGACGACTGAGGGGCGATCTAATAACCATGTATAAGTATATAAGGGGACAATACAAATATCTCGCTGAGGATCTGTTTATACCAAGGAAGGTGACGGGCACAAGGGGGCATTCTTTGCGTCTGGAGGAGAGAAGGTTTTTCCACCAACATAGAAGAGGATTCTTTACTGTTAGGGCAGTGAGAATCTGGAATTGCTTGCCTGAGGAGGTGGTGATGGCGAACTCAGTCGAGGGGTTCAAGAGAGGCCTGGATGTCTTCCTGGAGCAGAACAATATTGTATCATACAATTATTAGGTTCTGTAGAAGGACGTAGATCTGGGTATTTATTATGATGGAATATAGGCTGAACTGGATGGACAAATGTCTTTTTTCGGCCTTACTAACTATGTTACTATGTTACTATGTTACAGGAGTGAACTAGACCAATACTGGAACATTGACAGGTGGCATGGAGCAAAGATCTAAGTGGAGTTAAATAGAGCAGCAGCTAACGAATTAACCTCGTCACCTGTGAAACTCAGAAACACCCACCAGAGGAAGTCCATGGACAGAACCAGCAGAAGTACCATTCATGACCACAGGAGGGAGCCCGACAACAGAATTCACAACAATACACATCCTGATACTGTCGGCATTGATTTGTAGTTTTCTATTCTTATATCTTTTGAAAAGGAAGTTTTATCTTTTTTTTCATACCTTCAAAGGGTGGCAGTTTCAATCTTCAAGACTTAGCTAATTTACATATTTTTTCCATGGAACATTGCTAATAATACTCAATAATGTAGTCCCTTCAAGCCTGTATCAACAGCATATTATTTAGCAAGGAAGGACCTCTATATGGATGAAGCAGGGCCGGACTGACCATCTGGCAATTCTGGCAAGTGGCAGAAGGACCTGTCTGGTTGTGGGCTGCCTTGTCTTCTATGTTGTTAGCAGAATCGGTGTTTTCAAGACACCCATACTGTTAAGAGTTGTGAAGGAGCACAAAGTCGCTGACTCCGTCACTTACCCCGGCAAGCCACGGGTATCATTAGAAATATTGTTCTGGTGTTTGGGGACGGAGACAACATGGGCCTGTGTGATTTCAAATGCCAGGGGTGAATTTCAGCCCCAGTCCGTACCTGGGACGAGGGGCAAGTACCCTGAAATAGCAGTTTGCTTGACTACTATACCAAAACAGAGGGGATCAGGGCAAATAATAATGTGAAAATTTGCTAAAATTTAAATTCAGCAATTTGCTCTAATTTGAACAGGAAATTCTATCAAATTAATTTGCACAAATTGAATGAGTCTTATTATGCCCTAGGGTTTCATCAACCTAGGTCTAATGCAAGATCATGATGTTGTAAATCCTAGTGGGCATCGAAAGCACTGAAGACCAAGGGGTTATCTGTGGTGTGAAGAAGAACGGCGGCATATGAATAAAGACTGGACTTGAAAAACCAAGAAGGAAACTACATGAGTAAAATGACAAACAATAAGAGGTGAATAATAATTTGGGTTTTTTTTTAGCCTTACCTCTTACTTTTGAATGAGGCAAAATGGCTGCCTTTTACTGGATATGTGCAAATCTAATAGCAAAAAAATTGGATTCTGGCAAATCTAATTTTTTTGGTGAATTTTGAGCACTAATTTCTTTTGCCACAAAAAGATTTGCTGATGTCTAGTGGTAAAGCTTTCTAATAGGATCGATCTGCACTTACATCATGCTTCTCTCAGATGGTGAAGCAAAAACCTGGTAACAGTTTACCTCTAAGGAAAGAAAATACCTCCCCACCCCTCCCCCAACTTTTTTTTTTCAACTACCTTTTGCAACACTAGATTATTTCAGCCACCTAAAAGTCTCAATAGCGTAAACTCTATAAAGTCTCCGTTATGCTATGGAAGTGACTAGAGCATTATTTTAAGAGTACTTCTTATCGTCCCAGATCCTAGTTGTATTATTAGACTTACTGTAAGTTATTGGCTTTATTTCTGCTTTTTCCTTGACCCCTAAATTGTCTGATAGCATTAGATAATAGCTTCAGTCTCCTGATCCTTTTCCTGGTGCAGAGTATATAGAAATATTCATGAGCTCCAAATGAAGGGACATATTTCCCTAATAGCCATCCAGCTTTTCTGTGCCATTTGTCCTAATAAAATGAATGAGGTTGTGTCTCTGAAAAAAACACTTTTGGGAAAAGCATGAAAAGTTTTTAGGAAATGAATGCAGTAAAGCACAAGATTACAGATGTTCTAATGACAGGGGACTCATGTTTAGAGCAAAGATGCTACGTTCCAACCTATTAGAATAACAAGTCCCAGAGAAGCTAAACTCATGAATATGCTATTAGGCCACAGAGCTGGTGTCCGGAATCTTCTTTGTTGGTAGGAAAAAAAAAAAAAGTGTATTCGTACTAATGTTTTTCAACCCTTAAATCTCCAGTAAACTTGAACACCTTAAAAAATAAACAGCGTTATCTTTTATTCTTGTGATCTTAGATATGAGTCTATTGTTATGCGGTTGGAATCATATCATTGCAGCTATAGTAATAAATAATGCATCTAGAGATTGGATTGGAAGGAAGTGCATATTATTTCATTGCGATTCACAGCTGTAGCGATCAAAGAGAGAAAACAGTCTTTTGTGATATACACTTTTAATATGCTTTTTAAAGCTCTGCCACCCCACTTCAGTTGGCCCTTAAAAAAGAAATGAATTGTTTGTTGGGAAGATCCAGCACATCCTGTGTGTCCATAGAGGAGCCTGCAGTATTTATATATATATATATATATATATATATATATATATATATATATATCGTATATACATATGTGTTTCCCGCAAAAATAATGAGGCAGGGTCTTATGGTATGTTTTGCTCCGACAGATGGGTTAGGGCTTTGTTTTAAGGGATGTCTTTTTTTTCTATGAACAACAATCTACATTTATTCTTAACGAAAAAGAAACAACATTTATTAAAATATAATCACATCATCACACACACTGCACATACAGTGCCTTGCAAAAGTATTCGTCTCCCTGGAACTTTTCAACCTTTTCCCACATATCATGCTTCAAACATAAAGATACCAAATGTACATTTTTGGTGAAGAATCAACAACAAGTGGAACACAATTGTGAAGTTGAATGAAATGTATTGGTTGTTTATTTTCCATTTTTTTTTGGAAATTTAAAAACTGAAAAGTGGGGCGTGCAATATTATTCGGCCCCTTTACTTTCAGTGCAGCAAACTCACTCCAGAAGTTCATTGTGGATCTCTGAATGATCCAATGTTGTCCTAAATGCCAAATGATGATATATATAATCCACCTGTGTGTAATCAAGTCTCCGTATAAATGCACCTGCTCTGTGATAGTCTCAGGGTTCTGTTTGAAGCACAGAGAGCATCATGAAGACCAAGGAACACAACAGGCAGGTCCGTGATACTGTTGTGGAGAAGTTTAAAGCCGGATTTGGATACAAAATGATTTCCAAAGATTTAAACATCCCAAGGAACACTGTGCAAGTGATCATACTGAAATGGAAAGAGTATCAAGCCATTTCTCAAAGATATCCATAAAAAGTGTTGTTGAAAGTTTGTAACAAGCCACCTGGGAGACACACCAAACATGTGGAAGAAGGTGCCCTGGTCAGATGAAAAAAAAAATTGAACTTTTTGGCAACAATGCCAAACGATATGTTTGGCGTAAAGGCAACACAGCTCATCACCCTGAGCACACCATCCCCACTGTCAAACATGGTGGTGGCAGCATTATGATTTGGGCCTGCTTTTCTTCAGCAGGGTCAGGGAAGATGGTTAAAATTTATGGAAAGATGGATGGAGCCAAATACAGGACCATTCTTGAAGAAAACCTGTTGGAGTCTGCAAAAGTCCTGAGACTGGGATAGAGATTTGTCTTCCAACAAGACAGTGATCCCAAACATAAAGCAAAATCTACAATGGAATGGTTCACAAATAAACGCTATAATCCAGGTGTTAGAATGGCCAAGTCACAGTCCAGACCTCAATCCAATCGAGAATCTGTGGAAAGAGCTGAAAACTGCTGTTCACAAACGATCTCCATCAAACCTCACTGAGCTTGAGCTGTTTGCCAAGGAAGAATGGGCAAGAATTTCAGTCTCTCGATGTACAAAACTGATAGAGACATAACCCAAGCGTCTTGCAGCTGTAATCGCAGCAAAAGGTGGCGCAACAAAGTATTACGTTAAAGGGGCAGAATAATATTGCACGCCCCACTTTTCAGTTTTTGAATTTCCACAAAAATTTTAAATAACCAATAAATTTAGTTGAACTTCACAATTGTGTCCCACTTGTTGTTGATTCTTCACCAAAAATTTACATTTGGTATCCTTATGTGTGAAGCATGATATGTGGGAAAAGGTTGAAAAATTCCAGGGAGCTGAATACTTTTGCAAGGCACTGTATGTAGCTATACACACACAAATTGCACATAAACATGTATATATACACACACTGCACATGCACATACACATAATGCACACATGTATATATACACACACAAAACTACATACACATAAACATGTATATAAGCACACACTGCACATACACATACAAACACACTGCACATACACATGTATATATACACACTGCAAATGTACATACACACAATGCATATATACATGCATATATATATATATATATATACACGCACACAAACTGTGCATACTCATGTATATACACACACTGCACATTCATATAGACTGCACATAAACATGGTTATATACACACACTGCACATGCACATACACACACTGCACATACACATCTATATATACACACTGCACATACACATACACACACTGCACATACACATGTATATACACACAAACTGTACATACACATGTATATACACACACTGCATATTGTTAACATGAAAATATGGAATTTTACACCTCAAGCAGTTAAAATTACCCTAAAAAAGGTACGTAGATTTCATTATTATAATGTTCATTATACTGTAAGTCTTTAAAAAAGACAATGTCATCTATTTACAATTGGAAATGCATAGATTTAATTATTTTCAACTGATTCTGAGTTATTTAAAGAGTAACTAATCTTTGTATTATCTTCAACTAGAGATGAGCACGTTGGTCCTAGTAAATTTGAATTTGCCTTCAGTTTAAAAAAAAAATTGGACTCTATTGAATGAAAAAAAAATATGATTCAGTTCGTGCAAATTCAGCAAAATGATGACCTTTTTCCTGACTTGCAGAGGGTTAGAAACAGAGTAATATAAATTCATATTCAACTTGGCATTCACTTGTCCCACCATAGCCCAACGTCTCGTTTTCCTCTCGGTCTAGCCTTTTTTTTCCCCCACAGCTGCTAGTACTGAGTAGACCTCTGATGTCACAACTTGCACTTGCGAGGCACTGACTAAGGCTATGTGCACACATTCAGGAATTCATGCAGAAAATTCCTGAGAATTCCGGACATTTTCTGCATGAAATCCGCAAGAAAACCGCATGCGTTTTTGCCGCGATTTTGCAGCGGTTTTGACGCGTTTTTGCCGCGTTTTTTTCCGGACACTTTCCAATGCATTTTGGAGTGGGAAATCCGCAAAAAAAACGCAAAAAGACAGAGCATGTCCGGATTTTGTGCGGTATGCGTTTTTTATGCGGAAAAAAACGCATCATGTGCACAAAACATGCGGAATTCATTCTAAATGATGGGATGCTTATTGTATGCGTTTTTTTTGCGGTTTTATAGCGTTTTTATCGGGAAAAACCGCAAAAAAACCGCAAAAAAACCGCAACATGTGAACACAGCCTAAGGCTCAGGATTCGCATGTCATGACATCTGCTTTCTGACAGAAGCCCTGGCGCAGAGTGAATATGCCCGAAGAGTACTTTGAATACTGGAGGACAGAAACAGCTGGACAGAGTAGAGGAATGAACTGTGGGCAGCTGAGTGTTAATCTTTTTTCTTTACACCCTATGTTTATTATTCTTTGGGTTCAGGAAAGGAATATTTAATATGCATAGAATAATTTCAAAGTAAATTGAATTTCTTTGTCCAAATTGTTCAAATTACCAAATTGGAATTTCAACAGATACATTCAACACTGTTTACCAGGCACTGCAAACTTATTCATTTTTGTAATAATTTATTAAGCATTAATAAATTAATTAGCGTTAATAAGCATTATTAAGCATTATTTTGCTTTATTCTTTCCCAAACACTATGCAGAGCTGTTTTCATGCTCAGTTCATGCTCTTTTCAGGTGATACCTGACAAAAATAGTACTCTATGGAACCATATAGTTTAAACCCGGCCTATATAAATGACCCTTCCAAAAATTCATAAAGAAACCACCAAAAATTGTATAACGGAAGCAAATGTCATAGGTACATAAACATCAAAGCTTTATTAAATCTTGATTAAAAAACACTTTTATTAAAAAAATATAGATATACCGTCCAAAAATGGAAATACACATGCAAAATAAAACTGCAGGTGTGCAGATCATGTATCACAACCATTAAAGTACACAGAAAAGTCAGTATGCAGAGGGGTTAAATAACCATTAAACAGTGGATTGATAGACAGAGTAGTGCATATTGTCATTGAAGATCAATCCATACTAAATAGTACATATCTCTCCTTGTAAGGGTTACCGTACCCAGTATTTTAGTACACATGGACTGATACCAAGAATGAACAATGGATAAAGTGCTTAGTGCTGTATAAACCAATCTACATAGCTGCCACTGAATGGTTAATAGTTGTCAAAATATGCCTGTGCATAGAGGGCTTACCAACAAGTCATGCCCCACACTAGATGCATGTTAAACGTGGAAAAAATGGAGGTAATACATAACCTGCACGTGCAGTCCTGAAGGCCCCAACGCGCGTTTCGCGTCTTGCTTCTTCCGGGGGAACTGTATACTACTCTATGTTCAAACCAACTGTGTACAAGAATTCCCCCATCACAGTACAGGGCATGAGAAGTAGAAAGGCTTAGACAGGGAAAGTCCTGTACACAGACTGTGAAAGTATAGTGTACAAATCTAGACGAGCAGCAAATTAAAGAAGAATGAGCTAGTTATTTGGACAGCACTATCACATGGTGTTTCAGGGTGAATGAAACTAAGGCTACATTCACATTTGCGTTGTGCGCCGCTGCGTCGGCGACTCAACGCACAACGCAAATAAAAACGCACCAAAACGCACGCAAAAACGCTGCGTTTTGTGACGCATGCGTCATTTTTTGCCGAAATTTGGACGCAAGAAAAATGCAACTTGTTGCGTTTTCTGCGCCCCCGACGCTTGCGGCAAAAAACCGCATGCGTCGCACAACGCAGCACAACGCATGTCCATGCGTCCCCCATGTTAAATATAGGGGCACATGACGCATGCGTCGCCGCAGTGTTTCCCGACGCTGCGTCGGGAAACGCTAATGTGAACGTAGCCTAAGTAAAACAGTGAAGTATATTACAAAAAAATAATAACTATGCAATGCCTGGAGGACAATTAAGTTACCTATAGAGTTACCTTTAGAGATAAGCAAATATATTCAAGTGGAATTGAATTCTACTTGAATATTACAAAACTCCACATTTGCCAAAATGTAATTTTTATTTGTATTCACTATAGTGCAGATTCAGCTAACTGGCAACCATTTTTTGAAACTGTAAAGGGCCATCAAAAGATTAGAACAATATATTTACACTCAACTTTCCGCTCACTTCTCCAGCCCATCCGATCAAAACTGTCAGTTATCTGGTCATCATCACATCTTATTATCATCGTTATGACCTCTAAAAATACCTGGGACTCTCAAGGTAGGCCAGGACTTCTGGCTCTTATGATAACTTGAATGTCTCTGGCAATGAGCGTGCAAGGTCAGGGTGCACACCGTGACATCATAATCTTGCGACTTTCCGCAGTTTTCAAAGTTCCTGGCGGTGCTAAAATGTAGTGAGGAATGGGCGGCTAATGGTAAGAAGCAGAGGGGCAACAAATGAGAGGGGTGAAGTGAATATAGGCAGATATCAGAGCTAAATAAAGGACATTCAATTAAAGAAGGATAACTTCAGTTCTGTACAATCAAAATTATAAGGAAAGCTCACACTAAAAGCCATGTTTGAATTTTCCCTACTCTGCTCATTTCTAGTTACTATATAAGCTATAAATCCAGAGCTGCATTCACAATTACGCTGAACATATTTTATTAATAGATGTATAGAGATTAATGTGGCAGAATTCTGGCTTAATTTTCACTTAAATTTGTTATACCTGATTTGTGTTATATTCTTATGTGTTTTAGACACTTTCTGAGATTTACTCGAAAAGTGTGTGGCTTCATGGCAAAGACATGTGGTCTAAAGGAAATAATGGTAAAGAAGTGTGGTCTAAAGGAAATCACAGTAAAGAGGTGTGGTCTAAAGGAAATCATGGTAAAGAGGTGTGGTCTAAAGGAAAAGGAAGTGGCTTAAAATGTGCTCAGAATAATAAAATCGCGCTAGATTTCCTTTAAAAAAGAAATGTTTGCTTTCAAAGGCTAGTACCATGAATTATATTTTAAGAACTGTGTAAGAGACATGATTTTGGCGCACTTGCTGTTTCATAAGTATTTTAGGTTCAGTGTCCATCTTCTCCTTTGTGAAGCACCACCTCATGCATGTTATTGCAGTCCTTCTTTACAGACTGCACAGATTCCATCTGAACATGGCAGATGATGGCACAGCATGTGATCAGAGCTGTCCATTGGCATTCTCCAATGGTAAAACACTGCACATGGAAAAACACATTTGACAACTTTTTCAATTTGAGGAGGCAGGATAGATTAAAAAGGGTTTCAAAGACTTTTATGATTGATGGCCTATCCCAAGGATAGGTCATTAATATCTGATTGTACGCCTGCCAACCAACTGTTCCCAATATCGGCGCTGGCCAGATGTGTTGAGTTCCGATATAGCTTTGTCAGTGAAATAGTAGCAGCTGCTGAGTACTGCACATCCACCAAATATTCAAATAAATGGAGGGCAGTGTGCAGCACCTGCTTGCGACCACCATGCATTGATGGAGCTGTGCCGTGCAGCTCACCACATTACCACAGCCGGCACTGGAAACAGCTTATCAGTGGAGGGTACCAGATGTCACGCCCCCACTGAACAGATGTTGATGACCTACCCTAAGAAAAAGCTATCAATAAAACAGTTAGGAGTCAAGTTCCTGCCTCTGCACAGGGGGGATCTCAGGCGGTCTCCCATTCTTCTCCTACCGCAGTGGAGCCTGCTCAGCAGAGACATCAGTCCCAGCGTCTTGCTCAGTCCCACTCTGTACAAAGAGTTACTGCTGCTTTTCCTGCTTCTGCCACTGAAGCCAGTGCTGGGCAGCGTCGAGCAGACGCTTCTAGGACTAAGTCCTGCTTTTCTCATTCTGAGCATGCCCAGAGTAAGATCTCAGTGGAGATCGAGGGTCACATGTTCAGATACTGCAGCTAAATCCATTGGTCCTTCAGAAAGGTCCTGTAGGTGCTCAGGCTCTGTGGCAGCCTCTCATTGGTCCTTCTAGGAAGGGCATGTACTTGCTGCAATTATTTAAAGCTCGCATGGCCGCACGGCCATGCGCTAGTATCTTTCTAAGTTATGTGCTTTGTGCCAGTGTGGTCATGTAAGATTGTGTTCAGGGACCCGGCTGAAATAAGCCCCTAGAATGCTGGCACCTCCGGCGAGGAGATTGTGCTTGTGTGTATTCAGGGACCCGGCTGAAATAAGCCCCTAGAATGCTGGCACCACCGGCAAGGAGTTTTGTGTGCATGCATGACCACTGACTGCTCTTAGTTGGGTAGTTAGCCGGTGCCTCTGTGAAGTCTAACAGGGCGAAGTGCTTTGCTTTCATGGCTACTCTGTGAAATAACAGAGCTAGTTCATACCACCATATAGTGCCGCCGTTTGCTAGCAGCAGGTTCTCCTGCACGGTGGACCCCGGGCTGCGAACGCATCTATAACAACAATTTACTATGTGCATTCCGCTAGCCCTAACAGTCAAGAACAACTACATTAATGTAAAATCGATCCTAACTTACCAATTTACCAAAATGATTAACCTGCATTGTGTTGGGTTTTCTGCTTTATTTTTTCCGTGAAGACTGAAGAGCATACAGCAGCAGACGGTGCTATTTTTGCCATCAAAGCAGAGACTTGCACTAATTTGTTCATGGCTTTAGCCAATTTCCTGACAATCCTTCCGTCAAAAAAAAACATGCAGCATTTTCTTTATGTACAACTGTCTGTGTTCAGTGGGAAAATAGGCTGATATTAGCAGCAAGGAACAGCATTCACCGTATAATACCGGCAAGGCAATTTGATGATATATAGATACCATTTGTGTACAATATGACAGATGACTTCTTCATCACAATCTTAACTACTACTCACCAGACTTCTGAAAACTGAAATGACAAATCGCTTAAAATAGGCTGAAAGTTTTCTACTAAAGATAGTCGCAATTATTGAGATTCTCTGATCTGTCTTTTTTTTGCAAACCAAGATGAATCAGGATGTTAAATAATATTCTGTTTCTTTTTTACATGGTAATGTTTTGCAAGTCGGTATAACAGCAAGTGAACATCCTAATGTATAATACATATTAACTCTTAATTGAAATAGTTTAAAAAATTTCTACAAATCACAAAATTATATGTCAAAGTATTGGAGATGATTAGATTGATTTGACATGAACTGAATTTGAGTCAAATTTAGTGAAATCCAAAGATCCCGTCGAACTCGAACAATGCGCAATTTGATCCACAGACACATATCCATAAGGAGCATCAAAACAAGCACACATTGTCCTACACCAGAACTGCACCAACAGGTCTGAAGCCTCTGTCATTCCAGCTCTATTCCCCACCCAGCATCACTCCGATTCCTGCTTGAACAAAAGCTCCTTTATCTGAAATCATACACCACAGAAACTGTCGGTTAAGCAGGAGGAGTAAACGCTAGTCAGGAAATAGAGCTGGAGTGGCAGAGGCTTCAGATCTACAGCCTTATTTGTACATCAATTCAAATGCTGATTTCTCAGTATTGGAGGAATGGATGGAGAGCCACACATTATAAATCATTGAGTTGAATGATAAAATTCTGGGTATTTGTAGTCACCACAAAGTAGAGTGTACCATTTGTGACCTCGAATAAACTCAATTACATGCATATGTGCAGAAAATTCCCAATCTCCAGCCCTTGAAACTATTACCAATTATTAATACTATATTCTTAGTAATATTAAGAAATATTAGGAAATTAATATTGGGAAATAATTTGCACTGAATTTTGAACAATAATGGACAAACAAATTTCCCTTTACTTTTGTGATTTTCGCTATATGAGTATATATGATTCATAGTTTCTGTAGTGTAATTCATTTGGGACTTCTTCCTCTTCTCATTTCTATTTCGTTCTTACAGAAATATTACTATGCTAACTGCTCATTGTATTGTTGGTTTTTTTTGTAAGACAAGAAAATAAGTGTTTTAATTTTCAGTCTGCCAGAGTTATCTTCCCGACGAGAAAATATAAAGTCATTAGAAACAACAATGGAGAACAATAAAATACCATCTCCAGAACGGAAACTCAATGCATTCTCAGTCCTAAGGGATTTTTTTTATTGCAGGCCACATTACAATATTTCAATTATTTCGTACAAAAACATCTAATAGAGAAAAAACGAAAACCCACAACTATCTAGAGTTTAAAATGAATTATCAAAGATCAAATGTAAAATTTTGTTTTCGGATTATCATTCCATAAATCCTCCAGCTTGATGTTTCTCCTGCTGTTTCTTGAACAGTTTTTTATGAACTGGCAAGATTTTATGACTTTGTATTATTTAAACACTATAATAAACCTAGTATTGGTGCAATTTTGTAATGATTCTAAATATCTTTTTTTGTATCTTTAGTTTACCCCTAAGGGCGAAGGAAAATGATTTTGAAAGATGTACCACTGCCGACAGATAAAGGTGAAGAAAGATGAAAAGATCCATGAAGTGAAAAACACCGGGAAGCCTTAGACCTTGGATTTTATCACACGGCTGTGCATTTCTACAAGCTGCGGAATCTGGTAATTCATTAAAAGTTCTTAACCCCTTAAGCCTGGTTACATATTAATGTGTGGCAAGAACCATGTCAGAGTAAAACATATCAAAATTGTTTAAGAGTTTAGGTAGCCTTTAAGCACCAAATTAGACCATGTTGTTATGTAGCTAACAAGGAATATATAATGTTGACAAATTTAGGGGTATTAATTATAATTAATATGACACTGTTAATTTTCCGTTTTATGACAAAATACTGATATTCCTGTTTGCCCTGTGCACCTAATCACGGCGATAACAAAGAAGCCTCTTGCAGTTGCTTAAAGGAGTTGGCCACTACTTTTTATTGATGTCCTACCCTTAGGAAAAGCCATCTACATATGATTGGTGTGGGCAGGAAACTCAGCACACTCATCAATCAAGTGTTATGCCGGAAGTTCTACGATGCTGCCAGAACACAACAGTTCTGTCCTTTCTATACCAGCCATGTACTACATCCAACACCTATTCAAATGCAAAGAGGAGAATGTAGAATACCTGGCCATGGCTGCTATAGTTTTGAAAGATCTGCTGTGTTTTGACAGCATCCGAGAATTTTCAAATGTCGCACCACAACCACCAATAAGATATTGATGGCTTATCTTTAGGATAGGTCATCTATAAGCAAAAAAAGTTACCCAACCTCTTTAAACCAAACATTTGCAAATTTATGGAGAGAAATAACATATCTGGTAACGTCATGAGCTTAATTTTGCATTCTTGATATAGAAGGTGTCTTCTATAAATCAGAAAGTGTTCACTTTAAAAGAACCTTGATACATATATTACAGTAAAGCCCAACTTTTGTCATTCTCTAAGTAGGTTTACAAGACACCTGGAAACAGTTCAAGCATCAATAAGCATAAGCATTCAAAATCATATACAATACTGTGTAAAAGCTTTAGGCAGGAGTGCTAAAAATGCTGCAAAGTATACTTTAAAAAATAAAACGGATAATAGTTTATTCATTAACAATTAGCAAACTGCAAAGTATATGAACAAAAGAGAAATCTAGATCAAATCAATCTTTGGGGTGACCTCCATGTCTTCAAAACAACATCAAAGCATCAATCCTTATAGGCACACTTATATGCAATGTTTTTTAAAGAAACTCAGCAGAGAGATTGTTAGGCTACGTTCAGACTAGCGTTGTGCGCCGCTGCGTCGGCAACGCAACGCACAACGCACCGAAAAACGCGGCAAAACGCACGCAAAAACGCTGCGTTTTGCGACGCGTGCGTCGTTTTTTGCCGAAAATCGGACGCAAGAAAAATGCAACTTGTTGCGTTTTCTTGGTCCGACGCTTGCGGCAAAAAAGACGCATTTGTCCCAAAACGCAACAAACAAAAACGCATGCGTCCCCCATGTTAAACATAGGGGTGCATGACGCGTGCGTCGCCGCTGCGTCGCCCGACGCTAACCCGACGCACACTAGCATAACGCTAGTGTGAACGTAGCCTTACAAACATCTTGGTGAACTAACCACAGGTCTTCTGTGGATGTCACTTGTGCAAATCATTCTATGTCTTCATGTAATCCCACACAGCTTGGATGATGATGAGATCAAGATTCCTAAGGTTCCTTGTTGTTCTTACACTGAAGATGTGTAAAGTGCTGAGGACTATGATGGCACTATAGAAATTAAATTATTATTAAGATAGTACTGAATGACTTTGGCTGGATATTTTTGGTCACAAATGTCCTTCATGGAAGAATTGCGGCCAAAAACTATACCTCGGACTGAGAAACATGGCCAAGTGATTAAACTATGAACAAAAACATACATGCAAGCAGCTACTTTGGACTTTGAAAATGTGCAATATTTGATTGGACAGAAGAACGTTTGCCCACAAAGGGTTGGAGAGTGGTACTATGTTGAATGTCAGCAGGCAACAGTGAAACATGGTGGAGGATCCTAGTGAGTTTGGGGTGGCATATCAGCAAATAGAGATGGAGATTTGGTGTCCTCAAGGATGGAAAAACAGACACTTATTCATCATGTAATATTATCAAGGAGGCATCTGATTGGCTCCAAATGAATTATGTAGCAGGACAACAGCCCCAAACAAATAACCAATTTCATTAACCATCTTAAGCCTAATAAATAACGATGAATCCTGGGAGTGATGATACAAACCCCACAGAGCTCTGATCTCATCATCCTCCAGGCTGTCTAGCATTACATGAAGAAATAGAAGGATTTCACAAGTGAAATCCACAGAAGGTCTCTGATTAGTTCTCCAAGATGTTAGGATCAACCTCTCTACCAAACTGTGTGCAAGTGTACCTTATTTAGGATTGTCACACTAAATAATGATTTTCTTAAAATAACTATTTTATTCACTCCTTTTGCTATTTTGTTGCTTGATAAAAAAAATAAACTACTATTTCTATTTATTAAGCATTCTTATTTTGCAGCCATTTTTCTATTCCTGTCTAAAATATTAGCATTTCTTGAACTATGTTAAAGCATTCAAACTTTTAGAGAAGTCATTAGGTTGAACATACACATAACCTATGCTCCACACTAAAATTGGCTGAATATTTTCTAGTGGAATTGCATGCTGCTCAAATTTTCTAAAAATCTCCAGATTTTTTCTAGTTTGCTCTGGCCATCATTTTCCTGAAGTGCAGAGAGCTGGTTATAAAAAAAAAAAACCTCTCTGTGGCCACCACTGCCGCTTGCTCTCCCTTGTACGGTTTTCTCCAGACCTCAGAGTGTAATAACTGACATTCATTTTGCTGAGAATAAATTTTCTGTAAATCAAATTTCCCATTAAAATCCATGTGATTTGGTGAATTTCACTCTTATCAGATCCAATCATCTATATTCCACGCATACTTTTTTACTGGCAATGACATCTAAGAACCCAAGGACATCTTTGTACAGCTGAGCTTGCATAAGATGAGATAAGACATTCATATTTATCTTTAACGTTTAACCAATTTTATTACCATATTCTCATTTTACTTAATTTGTCTAATTTTTCGAAGTAAGTATTGAAAAATTATAGGGTCAATATCATTTCACTGACGTTGCAACTGCTGCCCATGTTTGAAGTGCCAGGTCTGAGACATTGCCAATATGTTGGACAGTACGATTAGTGCCGTAAGTTGATTAAAATGTCCCTTATATTAATTAAAATACGAGCCTTGGAAAAGAGATTTGGCGTTCAATGGTTGACTCTGCAACTGTATTACCCAAAATGCTGGGAAAATGTCTCATCTTCACATTATGAGAAGACACATTTACTAATGCTGGCCAGACACATTCAATAAATGTCACCTGATTTTGAAGTTGAAATTATTCTTTTTTTTAGCTGAATATCGTGAGTTAAACTTAACTTCAATCGCTGGAATGGAACCAACACCTGAGTGTTCACCATAAGTGTTATTATGTAATAGATTGTTCAGTGCGCACAGACTGCCATTGTTCTTGGTAGTGCAGGTCCTGTTTATACAGTACAATGCGCTGTTGAAAATGATGATCTTCTGTGCAGCACAAAAGATGATTTGCCTCCTCAAAACAAGCATTTTACCCATTCAACGCATGATCGTCAGCCTGTTTACACTTCAAGATTAATGTGAAAAAGCCCTCTTAAGAATTCTTTTTCACAATCATTTTGCAGTGTAAATAGACCATTAAGCAGTGTTCACTTGTCCATTTGGTAAGTCCACTTGTTTGTTCCATTTTTTGGGAGAGACAAACGAGATCAATGGTAAGGCCATGTTCACACATTCAGTATTTGGTCAGTATTTTACATCAGTATTTGTAAGCCAAAACCATGAGTGGGACAATCCGAGAAAAGGAAAATAGAAACATATGCACCACTTCTGTATTTATCACCCACTCCTGGTTTTGACTTACTAATACTGAGATAAAATACTGACCAAATACTGAATATGTGAATGTGGCCTAAAGCTGACCTATAAATTACTGCGAACTGAGGCAAAGGGGCTGCATTAATTACTATGAGGTCTGACTGGCATTTGCTTAATACCAATTTTAAAATTGAAGAAAATTGTTCTAATTTTGAAAATGGAAGAGTCAAAATGGTCTCCCAAAACAGACACATGAATCTTAGCCTGGTTCATATTTAAAGGGAATCTGTCAGTAGGATCAACCCTACTAAGCCATCAGGCGTGCAGGTCGTAGGAAGCGGAATAAAACAATACCTTGGTATCTGAAATTCGATATCTTATTCCAAAGAAATCCACATTTTTATCACACATAAATGAGTTATTAAGATCTATGGGCTGGACATAGATCTCCCTGATCATGAGACTTGTAGAACTGAACTTTGTCTCTTTACAAACACATATAAGATAAACATAGATATGTCTGGAGTAAGACATCAGATAACAGGAATCACAGTATCCCTTTATTCAGTTTCCTATGAACCCCCTACCCATATAGCCTGCTTAAGATCATTGATCCTACTGACAGAATCCATTTAAGTAAAATTTGCACAATTTATGAAGAGCTACATTTCTCCACTTGGCACATTTTGGTCTGTCCTAAAATGAGAAAATAAATATAATTAAAGAGAGCCTGTCAGCAAGAATTTGCTATATAAACTACAGACAGGGCCAAATTAGTGCTGTGATACTGATTACAATGATACCTGAAATCCATTTTGTGGTTCTTATGTAATGAGTGTTTAAAGTTTTGCTGTAATCAAGTCTTCGTGCATCGGAGTGGGCTATGGGGCAAGACTATGGGCAGTCTCTTTTCTTGTTGCTCTGTCCCCTCCATCTGTTCCCTGTCTGAAAGACTGGCCACTGATCAGTCAGTGACCTGCCTCATATTTAAAAAATTGTGCCTGCACAGTACTTTCCTTTTCTCGAAAAATATTAGGTCTCCCACAAAATGGCGGTAGCAGTGGCGCATGCGTGGTTGCATCTAAAAGTCTATACTAATTCTCAATCTGCGCTCGTGTCAGCCACAGCGCCATGAGGACCAACATGGGAGTGCCCAGAAGAGGAGGCCGTCAAGGAGAACAACGGTAAACATCGTACTGGTCTTCTGGACATGGTGAGCAGCGCATGCACAGATTGAGAATTAGTATAGACTTTTAGATACAACGATGCAAGCGCCACTGCTGCCATTTTGTGGGAGACGTAATTCTTGGGAGAAAAAGAAAGTACTGTGCAGGCACAATTTTTAACTTAAGTCTTTTGTTGAAGACTTAATGTTTTCTGGAGAAAAATAAAGTAATGTGCAGACACGATATTTAATAAAGGAGGCAGGTCATTGACTGATCAGTGACCTGTCGTTCAAACAAGAGGCAGATGAATTGTCCATAGTCCCCCCCATGGCCCATCCCGATGCTCAAGGAAATGATTACAGCAAAACTTTAAACACAAGAACCACAAAACAGATTTCATCACCAAAGGTATCATTGTAATCAGTATTACACCACTGATATGGACATGTCTGTAGTTTACATAGCAAAATCCTGCTGACGGGGTCCCTTTAAACTCCTTTCTGTACCATTAACCTGCCTTAAACCTACCAATTTTATTGGGCCTTTGCTGGCCACATCCCCTCCTGCAAAGCCCCTTACCTTTTGACACTACTTTTGAAAAATGTCAGGAAGTGACAAAATGTACAAAGTTTTGAACACAAATATGAGATTCACCATAAACGTGACTCTTCTGTGTCATAAAGGTGGATCAAACATATGGATAAATTAAGTCCAAAGTGTATAGCAATATGTGACTGGATACCTGACAGTGGTTAGATTGTAAGTGGAAATGAGCTATAACTATAACATATGGCATCATCATTTAAATCCATACGTTTAGTGTAAATGTATAATGTAATAATTACCAAGGCTCGATTTTCCTAAGCAAGTATTGTGATCATTTATAGTGACATACAGCATGTGCTGAAATTCATTTATGCTCCAGAACATTAGAGAGCTACGGGTCATAATGCAAAATTCCCGATCTGCGTCAGAAGCTGGGGAATGCCTTCAGGAACATGTTTTATTCTATTATTCTACAATTTGGGTAAAAGAGGGCTTCTTTTATTGCCATTCACAAAGATAACATTTAAAAGAAAATGCTATTATCGAGCTTCTCGTATAGGAATTGAAAATAATTACGCTGAAGAGATCCAGTATATGTGTGCTAGCAGCCAGTGAGTGTATTTATTTAGGTCAATGAATATGAAACAGGTTGACCCAAATTACAATATCCTTCTTATGCAGAACTGTTTGTTAACAGCCTTTTAACATGTATACATGGTACCGATACTCATCCTGTCATTGTACTCGGATATAGGGGTATGCAACCCCAAGTATTTCCCATTCCTGGCAACTAAATTAAGTATTATTGATCTAAGCCCTTCCAAATATGAGAGTAAAAATAAAACAGAGTTTTCCTACTATCACACAATTTTCCCAAAAACTAACATCACTTTAAATAAGCATTCCCAGAAGTTTTTTTTATTCCCAAACTCCTTCTGTATCTGTGTCTGTACTGCAGTATCAATGGAATAAAATATTAACTAATTGCTTTCTTTCCCGGTTTTCAGCGCAGCTCCATTCTTCTTCTCGTTCACTGTTAAATGAGATCCTATAGGCTTACACTGTTAAAGTGAGTTCTTGGCCACACCAAACCCCTGTGTGATCCAGCAAGTCTGATTTAAAGTCATGTGATCTAGAAGAATAGCGGAGCGGAGCTGGTAACTGGGGAAAATGGTGATTGTTAAGTATTTTAATGCACCTTTCCATGTTTAGTAGGGATTAGTAAATAAAAATTTTGAGGAGAGGACCCTGCTGACCATAAGATCTCATACTCTACTGGAGAACAAGAGAGTACCCCAGTGAACATAAGAGCTTACACTCTACAGTAGAGAGGATAGCACTCACCATAAGAGCTTACTCTTTACAGTAGAGAGGATAGCACTCACCATTAGAGCTTACACTCTGCAGTAGAGAGAATAGCACTCACCATAAGAGCTTACTCTTTACAGTAGAGAGAATAGCACTCACCATAAGAGCTTACTCTTTACAGTAGAGAGGATAGCACTCACCATAAGAGCTTACTCTTTACAGTAGAGAGGATAGCACTCACCATTACAGCTTACACTCTGCAGTAGAGAGGATAGCACTCATCATAAGAACTTACACTCTACAGATGATAAAGAGAAGACCCTGCTGACCTTAAGATCTTATTCACTACAGGAGAGTAAGAGAGTACCCCAGTGATCATAAGAGCTTACACTCTACAGTAGAGAGGATAGCACTCACCATAAGAGCTTACACTCTACAGTAGAGAGGATAGCACTCACCATAAGAACTTACACTCTACAGATGATAAAGAGAGGACCCTGCTGACCATAAGAGCTTAAACTCTACAGGAGAGATAAACTTTCTTAGTGACACTAGAGATGGAAAATGACTCTGCCATACAAACTGTGCTCCATTGGGAACCACCTATCTGTGATAGCTCAGGTATTGACCACCACTGTACAAGGTATGATAAATAATCCATAATATGTCATAGCTGCAGGACATTATGGGGAGGCTACAGGATGTAACCAGTGACAACAGTTTCAAAACAATGATAGGATTTGCAGTGTTTGAGGACAATTTCCTTTTGAACCAAGCGATTGTGAACATTGATGTAAATTACATGTAGCATTGTTTCTTAAAGTACCACAGTACTGTGCAAATATTTTTTGCAGGTGAAGAAAAAATGCTGCTGATTAAGAGTGCTTTCACAAAGAGAAGAGTTAATAGTTTATTGTTATCAATTAACAAAAAAGAAATCTAAATCACATTAATATGTAACTGCCCTTTTGCCTTCAGAACATCATTAAAACATCAATTCTTCTAGGTATACTTCACAGTTGTTTGAAGGAACTCAGCAGGGAGGTTGTTCCAAGCATCTTGGAGAACTAACTACAGATCCTCTGTGGCTGTTGCTTGGGCAAATTCTTCTGCCTCTTCCTGTAATTCCACGCAGACTCGATGATGTTGAGATAAGGACTTTGTGGAGGCCATTTCATCATTGCCATTACTTTTTGTTTTTCTAATCCTGGACAATATTTTTATAAGGAGTATAACATTAAAAGGAAGCCCAATGACATATAAAGGAGTATTCTGTATCCAGCAAATAAATTCTAATGTGAGATTTATGTAATGCTGTTCACATGTCCTATATAATTTTAAACAAATTTTTATGGTTTACAGGATCTTTGTTTGACATTATTAATTGGGAACCCAGTAATTATACATCTGTCCTGGCCATGTAATGGACATAGGAAATAAAGCAGTCAAACAGTCATCAGTGTTGTGTTTTACGATGATCATCTGTGTGGCCAACACATGACTAAGACAGATTTTTAATCAATGGGGTAAACGAATTATGTTTACGTAGAGAACTTGAAAATAATGAATAGATGCAGAAAGTAGATCAGAAAATGTTGTGCGGTTCCACCATTACTCCAAAGCAACATGCCCGCTGCCTTGGGGTCATCCTTGATTCCAAGCTTTCATTCACCCCCCACATTCGATCACTGGCTCGCTCTTCTTATCTGCATCTCAAAAACATTTCTAGAATTCGCCCTTTTCTTACTTTCGACTCTGCAAAAACTCTGACTGTTTCACTTATTCATTCTCGTCTGGACTATTGTAACTCTCTACTAATCGGCCTCCCTCTTACCAAACTCTCCCCGCTCCAATCTGTCCTGAATGCTGCTGCCAGGATCATATTCCTCACCAACCGTTACACCGATGCCTCTACCTTGTGCCAGTCATTACACTGGCTACCCATCCACTCCAGAATCCAGTACAAAACTACTACCCTCATCCACAAAGCACTCCATGGCTCTGCACCACCCTACATCTCCTCCCTGGTCTCAGTCTACCACCCTACCCGTGCCCTCCGCTCCGCTAATGACCTCAGGTTAGCATCCTCAATAATCAGAACCTCCCATTCCCGTCTCCAAGACTTTACACGGGCTGTGCCGATTCTTTGGAATGCACTACCTAGGTTAATACCATCCACCTCTCGTGTCTCCCCTTTCCCTCATAGTTTGTAAGCTTGCGAGCAGGGCCCTCATTCCTCCTGGTATCTGTTTTGAACTGTATTTCTGTTATGCTGTAATGTCTATTGTCTGTACAAGTCCCCTCCATAATTTGTAAAGCGCTGCGGAATATGTTGGCGCTATATAAATAAAAATTATTATCATTATTATTATTATTATTATGTTGTTATTATACAATAAATATCATCTATTTGTCTATTAGGGACCTTCGGCCATAGTGTCCGCCATTTTACTGGGCAATAGGGCACAGGATGCATATCTTTGGCGCGGCATTTTTGGACAGATCTTCATGGAGGCTCTGAACAAAGCCCCCAAGCAGTTGTAAACATACATACTTTTAGTATTTGCATGACAGATAAATGCAAATTAGATTGTTAACCATCTGGATAGGAACCAATATGAACACATGTAGGATGCAGAACTGTGGAAAAAGTTAGTACTATATAAATTAAAGGGAAGCAAATGTCTAAATGACAAGAGACAGATACTGTATATGCACAGTTGTGATATGAACATATCGATGCCCCTGAGCAATGTTTGTAAATGATCCTTATAGACAGCATTTAACATTTGGTCACTGTTTGTACTTATTTTCTGGAATCGTGGCGGCCGGGCATTTACAAGCAATCTGTAAGTGTGATGACTATGAGACATAGTATTAAAATAATGTACTTGTTTATAATGTTAATCCACACTCGTGCAATTGATAATTACCTGGCTCTGACTGTACAATAGCAAATACATTTTTCCCCTGGGAACTACTAATTGAAAAGCATTTAATTCATTTCAATTGAGCAGAGTAAGCGAAAGCATCAATAAAAATGTTTTATTAATCCACTGTTTAGAGTAAAAATGTCAAGACATTTTTATATTTAGTATGCAGGACACAATGCAGAGAAATGTGCACATTCTTATGTCTTGGAAGTATAATATACTATGCTTACTGATATAAATTGTTCGTAATGGAGTTTTTAAAAAACAATACAATGCTAAATTATGGCACGAAAATATTAGAATCATGAAAAGTTTTCTGGGTTGAGCAAGTTATTAACTTCTTACTGGATAGGCGACAACTGATATAACTCAGTGGGAACACCTCTGTAGGGTCTCATTTCTGTCCCTCATTCTCCCCTAATTCTTATTTGACTGTAAGACTGTGGGCAGGAGGAGTTGAGTGAAACACAATTCAAGCATATGACGTTGAAGATGGCGCTGTATCTCTGACCTCTTCAACAAGACTGGGAGTTTGGTCTATGATGAGGTTTAGGATGGATCTGTGCAAGTCCACACAAAGTCACAACTAAAGATGAGTTATTTTATCTGTGAAGGATTGAGTTCCAGTCAAATTTCATGAAATTCATGGTTTTCCATGAATTCAAACATTTTGAGATTCGATTCGCAAAAAAAATAACTTTCATGGAACTATCCCCATTTCCTACACTGCTGAAGCATCAGAGAGGAGGCTGATGTCATTTTGCGTTGCCATGTGGACCTCCCCATAATGCCCTGTAGCTATGACATGTTAGGGATTATCATACCTTGTATAGTGGTGGTCAGTACCTGGGCCATCACAGATCAGTGCTTCCCAGCGGAGAACAGATTGTATGGATTCTCTCCTGTGGAGCGTGAGCTCTTATGGTCAGTAGGTTCCTCTCTCTCCAGTAGAGTGTGACCTCTTATGGCCAGTGGGGTCCTCTCTCTCCAGTAGAGTGTGACCTTTTATGGTCAGTGGGGTTCTCTCTCTCCAGTAGATTGTGAGGTCAGTGGGGTTCTCTCTCTCCAGTAGAGTGTGAGCTCTTATGGTCAGTGGGGTCCTCTCTCTCCAGTAGAGTGTGAGCTCTTATGGTCAGTGGGGTCCTCTCTCTCCAGTAGAGTGTGAGCTCTTATGGTCAGTGGGGTTCTCTCTTTCCAGTAGAGTGTGAGCTCTTATGGTCAGTGGGGTCCTCTCTCTCCAGTAGAGTGTGAGCTCTTATGGTCAGTGGGGTCCTCTCTCTCCTGTAGAGTGTAAGCTCTTATGGTCAGTGGGGTTCTCTCTCTCCAGTAGAGTGTGAGCTCTTATGGTCAGTGGGGTCCTCTCTCTCTCCAGTAGAGTGTGAGCTCTTATGGTCAGTGGGGTTCTCTCTCTCCAGTAGAGTGTGAGCTCTTATGGTCAGTGGGGTTCTCTCTCTCCAGTAGAGTGTGAGCTCTTATGGCCAGTGGGGTCCTCTCTCTCCAGTAGAGTGTGAGCTATTATGGTCAGTGGGGTTCTCTCTCTCCAGTAGAGTGTGAGCTCTTATGGCCAGTGGGGTCCTCTCTCTCCAGTAGAGTGTGACCTTTTATGGTCAGTGGGGTTCTCTCTCTCCAGTAGAGTGTGAGGTCAGTGGGGTTCTCTCTCTCCAGTAGAGTGTGAGCTCTTATGGTCAGTGGGGTCCTCTCTCTCCAGTAGAGTGTGAGCTCTTATGGTCAGTGGGGTCCTCTCTCTCCAGTAGAGTGTGAGCTCTTATAATCAGTGGGGTTTCTTCTCGCTCTCTTCTGTAGAGTGTAAGCTCTTATAGTCAGTGGGGTAGGGTACTCTGTTTCTCTTTTCTGAATAGTGTAATATCTTATGGCCAGAGGGGTCCTATGCTCTGTGGGATTCTCTCACTCTCTTGTAGAGTTTAAGCTTTTATAATTAACAGGATTCTTTATCTCTTTCTCCCCATGTACAGTTTCCAAGTAATTGCATGCTTTTGACTATTGAGATTCATGCAAATTTATTAGTCGAGAATTGCATTTTGGGGGAAAAGACCAAAGAGGTTAGTGATAAGGTGAGCGTAAGTATTTTTTAGCCTTTTGACGACCTTTTCGGCTGACCAAAATGGTGTACTCCATTTTGATGAATCTGCACAGAAGCATATTATAAACAATCCACATTTTGGCAAATTAAGACTTTTACAGTATTCGAGTAAAATTAAATTCCACTCGATATGTTCAAATATCTCATGAATACCAGCAGTGTTTCACTCATAATATGGTGCCGATGTACTGCTATACTATATCCACACTCAGATATGGTATAGCTTCCAAACTTGAAATTATACCTTTAATGCAATGGGGTGAAAGTAGTGCTGCAGAGTGAATTCTACAGAGCTGACTTGCGTTGACATGTTATTAGGGTGCCAGTGACAAAAAAGTAGCCTAGTGGTCAAGTGGCGGAATGCGTTGTGTGATAAAAGTTCACCAGACTTCTCTAATAGTGCCCGCAGTGGAGAAAGTCATAAGACATTGCTTATGAAATCTACATGAAATAAAGTTGAGTAATTATTTCTTTCATTTTGTGTTCTGTCAAATTCACAGTCAAGTGAAAGGCCCCAAAACGGTTCCTTTGAGCATTAATCACGCAATGTAAATTTTCTTGTATTGGGAACCAGACACTTTTCAATCTATCCCAGTCCATGACTTCTCACAATTGATACACTAACTATAGCAGATCTATGAATTTTACCTCTAACATCTTTTGAAGACAGCTATTAAGATTGTGTAGACGCTCTTCACTTGACCGCTGGATTAAGCCATTTAATTAATTGAAGCTGAAACCGCATTGTTCTTAAATTACTTTTCCTAGTAATTTGGAGCCCAGTCACAATTAAATGAAACAGCCTTTTACCATGATGATTTTTGTCTCTGCATTTACAGCATTTTGTGTGATTTATAAGTAATATAATATTTGCTTGACTGAAAGTGGATTCTTGTTATAATTTTTCCTTTAGGTACACAGTCAGGAGAATAGCTGAACCCGCGGCAGCTGGTATGCAATTTATCTTGGCACTTGGACAGATTCGATGAGAAAGATTGTCCAGTGACTGTAAATACTATTGGCATTGGCATTATTTCACACTTTTCCTGCATAGAAATGAATTAATGCACACCTCAATGCAGCCCTGAATACACTTAAAGGGGTTGTCTCAGGATAGACATTTATGGTGTGTTTATAGGATCTATCTATATAATCATCTAAGGTCCACTTCCTTCTGTTTGTCTGTCTCTCCCGGAAATCTCGCGTCGCTGATTGGTCGCGGCCGGCTGGGCACAGTCCGGCCGCGAATTGGCCTCACTCTACTCCCCTCCAGTCAGCACCCACATAGCGTTTTAGCAGTCTGTTAAACGGACTGCATTACACTGCGGCATAACACGGTGCAACGCACTCTGTTTAACGCTGCCATTAACCCTGTAAGTGTGAACAACTTTTTACCTATTTAACTTTGCCTATGCAGCATCAATAGTAAAAACATATAATGTTAAAAATAATAATTAAAAAAAATCATGATATTCTCACCTACCAGCACCCGCGGCAGCCTTTCCCGCTCCTCGCGACGCTCCGGTCCCAAAAATGCATTGCAGTAATAGCTCCAGATGACGTAGCGGTCTCGCAAGACAGGTACATCATCACGGGCTATTGCCGCAAGACATTACTGGGAACGGAGTGTCGCGAGGAGCATCGCTAATGGCCTGGGCTAGATCCAGGGGCTGTCGGAAGGTGAGTGTATATAACTATTTTTTATTTTAATTCTTTTTTTAACAGGGATATGGTTCCCACATTGCTATATACTACGTGGGCTGTGTTATATACTATGTAGGCTGTGTTATATACTGCATGGGCTGTGTTATATACTGCGTGGGCTGTATTATATACTACGTCACTGTGCTATATACTACTTGGGCTGTGCAATATACTACGTGGCTGTGCAATATACTACATGGCTGTGCTATATACTACTTGGGCTATGCTATATACTACGTGGCTGTGCAATATACTACTTGGGCTGTGCAATATACTACATGGCTGTGCAATATACTACATGGCTGTGCAATATACTACGTGGCTGTGCTATATACTACGTGGCTGTGTTATATACTGAGTGGGCTACGTGGGCTGTGATACTCTTTCGCCCAGGGCCCTCAAAAACCTGTAGCTGGCCCTGGCTTCACTGATTGGTTGCGCCCAGCCGCCTGCGAACAATCAGTGACAGAATCAGTCCGGCCATGAATTGGCGCGGGATTTGAACCATGCTTCACTAATTGGTCGCGCCCGGCCGGCCGAATTCTGTGTATTCAATGCATTATTCTGAAATCTTCATAAATAAACTACATACATGTTCTAGAATACCTGATGAGTCAGAATCGGGCCACCATCTAGTATGGTATAAATGTCTAATAGAGATTGGTCCCATCTCTATCTCTATATCTGGCTTCTGACCACCAGTGAGTGAAGAGGTGGCGGCGCATGCACCAACTGTCTTCATTCATTGCTATAAAACATCCCAAATACAGGAGAGAAAATTTGCCTGGTTGTATTCAGAATTCCTGTAGTAGCGAATGGAGAGAAAATGTCT
Organism: Ranitomeya imitator; assembly: GCF_032444005.1. NCBI lineage: Eukaryota > Metazoa > Chordata > Amphibia > Anura > Dendrobatidae > Ranitomeya > Ranitomeya imitator. The sequence continues at coordinate 168,868,919 of NC_091288.1, forward strand.
ATGGGAGTAGAGAATACTGGAAAAAGAGAGCACAGTAGGGTCTTAACTGATAAAAAAATGAGGTGTGAAGGAAAGGAATCCACTCACCTAGTATGGTGGCTACAAAGTGTGACGCCCAGGAGACCGGGATACCCAGCACCGGACCAATGGAGTCTGTCTCTTGAGGGGGATGTCACGGGTGGCTTGACCCGGTGCTGTAGCCTCAGGCAATGCACAGTGCAAGGGGCACCGTGAGGGAGCAGGCACCCACCCGATCAGCAGCAGGTTCTCCCAGCGGTGACGATCCTGATCCTGGATAGATAGCTTTTGTCCAAATGAAAGTCTGAGGCACTGAAACGTTTAACCAGTTTACTTTAACATAAAAGGATTTACAACCAGTCCTGTCACCGGAGTCTGTATGGGAACTCTGAGTTACTTTGACCCTGCCGGGGTCTTCGCCTCTTATTGTGCGCAATTTCTGTGTGGCTCTGCTGCTGTATGTGAACTGGCTGCCGGCCCAATCTGTCCCCTCCGGGTCCTGGTTCGACGGGCAACCCGAGTCCTTTTATCGGTTTACCCCCTCTGGGAGTACCGCTGAACTCTGTGTCTGTTGCTGCGTCCGGCCCTAGTGAAGCTGATATCACCTCACGTTTTTCCGGTTGCTGTATTATATATAATGAATACAGCCACGGATCCGGTATCCGTCTTTGCGCCTGTTCTGGGTAGTGATTAATGCTACCCGGTTCTCACAATGTCCTTTTTCTCTATCCCTCTTCTCCTCAGGCCGGTGATTTAGGCCTGGTAACAGTCACAGGGCTGTTAGATATTCAACTGTATGACCTCTCACTTTCAGCTCCTTGGCCCAACTGCCATTTCTTCTCTCAGACCAGAATGGATCAAGGGGAGTCTCTGGAGCTCCCCCTTCTGGCCGGAGGTGGTAGTGCAGTCTTGCTAATTTAGTATTTGTATTTACTGTCAGTAACTGTTTTTGTGGCAAATACCCCTAGGGGTGCCACATTCCCCCTTAGTTAAGAACAGTACTCCGGGACTGTGGGACAATAACATTTTGAAATAACAATTAATATGTACAGAGTCTTAAAAATGAAAAGTTACAAAAACCACTCAAGGAAACAAAAATAGAGTTCTGTAAAAAGTCACTTCAAATAGCGTCCATTAATACAGTTCTATCCTTGAAGGTATTAGGAACGGCACTGTACTTAGTGTCCAGGAATTTAGTTCCATTTTTCCAACGGAGTTATCAATATAAAGTCTAAAGAAAGTTCAAAAAGAGCAAAAAGCAAAGTTCAAAAAGCAGTCTTTAAGGAGCTTTGATTTAGTGCCTCCGGGCTGATAAAAAGTTCAAGAATATGCAATAAGTTCATACAGACAAGCCTCTGTAGGCACTGGGCTTAAACGTTGCAGACTGATAGCAATGACTATACTACATTTTCTGTTTAACTATATACGGCATAACATATATACAATTCACATTATGAGCTTTATAGTTGGTAATCTGCATACCTGGCCGGTAATTGACCCTGGGTACTACGCTGTGATCTACGTAATAGCGGTGTCTCTTCATGTGGTGTACTACTGTCTACTGCGGATGTAGTATCTGCCTGCTCTGCTAAAGATAATTCCATAACTATGGAGTTGGCAAGTCCACCGTGAATGGGATTACTCTGACCAGGAATCTGTTCTTCCTGGCCTGGAACCTCCTGTAGTACGGGGTCAGCCTCTTCCTGTCTTGGGACTTCTGGTATTGGGTTCGGTGTTGGGTAAAAGGCCACCATGGGAACCACTACTGCACCATGGTATGTTAGTAGGGTTTTGGGAAAGTCTCCTATACAGGTGTGATACACTTCCTCTTCTTTTTCCTTTACTGGTTGAACCTGTATGGGTTGAATAACTTCTGGTTCTGGCTGGACAACGTCTGGCTCTTTCAATGCTTCCGGACATAATTTAAGATTGTCTCTTGACACTAGTACAGATGTTAAGCCTCCGTTTTTGCTAATGAGACACATTTTAGGATTATCCACTCTTGTTGGTAAAACTGTGTAGGGTACGGCTTCCCACTGATTGTCCAGTTTATTGGTTCGACGATTTCTCTTGAGCACTTGGTCACCCGGTCTTAATGGGGTCGCTAGAGCATTCTGGTTGAAAGTTCGCTCTTGTCTTTCTCTAGTTTGCTGAAGGCTTCTTTCCACACTCTCTTGCACTTGGCGATACTGCTTTTGCCGTATGATATCCCAATTGGAGTCTTGAACTTCTGCGTCTGGTTTCAGAATTCCCATTTCTAGATCGATTGGTAATTGGCCGGGTCTTGCACGCATAAGGTAAGCTGGGGTGCAGTTGGTGGAGCTCACCGGGACACGATTATACAGATCCACCAAGTCAGGCAATTTCTCTGGCCATTGATTCCTTTCTGTCTCAGGTAAAGTCTTTAGTAGGTCTATTACAATATGGTTCATCTTCTCGCATAAGCCGTTTGTTTGTGGATGATAGGCCGTCGTCCGGATCTTTTTGCAACCATACATATTACAGAATTCTCTGAAGATCTCTGATTCAAAGGCTGTACCTTGGTCGGTGAGAACCTGTTCCGGATATCCATGGGGTCTACAAAAGTACGTTTGGAACGCTTTGGCTGCTGTTTTTGCTGTCAGATCTTTTACGGGTACTACTACCAAGAAACGTGAATAATGGTCCACGATGGTCAAGGCATAGACATAGCCGGACCGGCTTGGTGTCAACTTCACGTGGTCCATGGCTACAAGTTCAAGTGGTTGTTTGGTGATTATGGGCTGCAGTGGTGCTCTTTGGTTCTTTTGATCGTTTCTTCTGAGGTTACACGGGCCACAATTTCTGCACCACTGTTCGATTGATTTTCTCATCCCGACCCAATAAAATCTTTCTCTTAGAAGTACTTCTAACTTTTTCCAACCGAAGTGACCAGCACCATTATGGTAAGCTTCGAGGACCATCTTCACATCTTGTTTAGGCACAATAATCTGCCAAACCAATTCATGTGTTTTCGGATTGGTGTATCTTCTACAGAGCTTCCCTTGATACAGGAACATTTTGCCTCTCTCTTTCCAGAGTTGATGGGTCTCTTCTGGGGCATCCTCATAGGGATATGCACTTTGCTCAGTCAACAGTTCCTTCACCAACTTCACAGCCGGATTGCTGTCTTGGGTGTCAGCCCATCTATGGTGTGCTAACGGATTAAAATTCACCTCTTGTTGTTTCTGATAGGTACTTGACTGATGATGTTTTGTCTTGGGACGATGGAAGGCTGGTAGTTCAATTTCTTCAAGCTCCCCCGTTTCCTCTTCTACATCTCTCAAGTGTGGCATCCGGGATAGGGCATCGGCATTTCCATTCTTGCGACCTGCTCGATACTTGATTATGAAGTTGTAATTAGATAACCGGGCTATCCATCGCTGTTCTAACGCACCTAATTTGGCTGTGTCCAGGTGGGTCAACGGATTGTTGTCAGTATAGACAATAAATTCTGCAGCGGCCAGATAGTGTTTGAAACGCTCCGTCACAGCCCAAACTACTGCCAGTAGTTCCAATTTGAAGGAGCTGTAATTTTCTGAATTTCTTTCAGTAGGCCGGAGCTTTCTACTTGCAAAGGCGATGACTTTCTCCCGACCTTCTTGCTTTTGTGACAGCACCGCTCCTAGTCCCACATTACTGGCATCGGTGTAGAGGATGAAAGGTTTATGGTAATCTGGGTATGCCAGAACCTCTTCTCCGGTTAGTGCCTTCTTTAGTTGTTCAAAGGAGTCTTCCCTTTCGTCGTTCCACTGAAAAGGAGGGTTTCGGTTTGAAGGTTTCTTCGTCTGCCCTACCAAGGTGTCTTGCAAGGGTGCTGCCAACTTGGTAAATCCTTTTATAAATCTGCGATAGTAACCCACCAATCCCAGGAATTGTCTCACTTCTTTTGCGCTGGTAGGTCTTGGCCAATCCCTTATGGCGCTTATTTTCTCGGGATCTGGTGCTACTCCCTCCGAACTCACGATGTGTCCCAGGTACTGTACCTTTGGCTTGAGAAGGTGACATTTGGATGGCTTGACTTTCATGCCATACCTGGATAAGGCTTCGAACACTTCTGCCAGGTCTATTAAGTGTTGTTCGTAAGTCTTTGAGTAGACGATCACATCATCTAGGTACAGGAGGACGGTCTCGAAGTTCTTGTGTCCGAGGCAGCATTCCATCAGCCGCTGGAAGGTACCGGATGCGTTGCAGAGTCCGAACGGCATGCGATTAAATTCACATAGACCCATTGGTGTGGTGAATGCCGTCTTTTCCTTATCTCTCTCAGCCACAGGGACTTGCCAATACCCGCTTGTTAAGTCTAAGGTGGAAAAATAATTAGCAGATTTCAAAGCAGTTAAGGACTCTTCTATCCTAGGCAAGGGGTAGGCGTCTTTATGGGTGATGTTATTAATCTTCCGGTAGTCTACGCACATTCTCATGGTTCCGTCCTTTTTTTTGACAATCACTAGAGGGGCCACCCAGGGGCTACAGCTGTCTCTTATTACCCCGGCCTGTTTCATTTCCCTCAGCATATCTTTTGCACATTGATAGTGAGCGGGCGGTATGGGTCTATATCTTTCTTTTATTGGGGGATGGTCACCTGTGGGGATTGTGTGTTCTACCCCTTCTATCCGTCCGAAGTCCAATGGGTGTTTACTGAAGACTTGTTCATATTCCGTCACTAGCCTATACACCCCTTGTTTTTGATGGGTAGGTGTTGAATTTATGCCCACGTGTAGCTGTTGGCACCAATCCTCCATTTCTCCATCTGAGCCATTGCCTTCCACCTGACAGGTTGGTTCTAAGGGCTCAATGGTTGTGATGGCATTGTTGTCAACAGTATATAGCTTTGCCATTGTAGCATACCTTGGCAAAGTGACCTCTTCCTCTCCACAGTTCAAAAGTCGTACCGGCACTCGTCCCCGGTGTACCTCGACTATCCCTTGTGCTGTGAGTATAGTGGGCCTGCTGTCGGTGTACACTGGTTCTATTAAGGCTTGATAATCTCGTCCCTTAGTACCAATGGCTGCTCTACACCATACCAGCATTTCTGTTTTTGGTGGGATTACAATAGACGTTGGATCACTTACCCTCACACTGCCGATTTCTCCACCTGCAACTTCTACCTGTTGCCTTAACATCAATACTTTTATTTCCCTCCGGAGAACTCTCTGCTGGCAGGATTGGGCAGTTTCAGCAATTTGCTGTAAGACAGAAATGACTTCGGAAAAGCAGTTCTCTAACACATTCATTCCTATCAATACAGTTGGTTCACAGTTCCGCCGGTCAACATCAACAACAATTATACCCTGTTTCTTCAGTTCTACTTTACCAATCTTTATGGTCATCTCCCTGAATCCTAGTTTCGGTACCAACTTACCATTACTGGCCCATATATCTAGTTCAACATCAGAGGGCCCTTTATCAATATCTGCATCAGCCCAGTACCTCTTATAAAGGATATACGGTATAGATGAAATCTGGGAACCTGTGTCCAGCAAAGCGTTGAGGGGAATTCCGTCCAGCACGATAGGGATAATGGGTCGTCCTCCGATGTACCTGTCGTGCCAGGGTGTTGGGCCTTGAAAGTTCATTCCTGCGAAGCGGCCCGCATTCCCAGGGGATTCCCGTTTAAATCACAATCTCGTGCAAAGTGGCCCGGCTGCTGGCAACGGCGGCAAATGGGCTGTCCATCCGGTTGGTAGCGGTCGCGGGGTCGTCCTCTCCATGTCGGATATCTCCGGGGTCTCATCCATGGAACATCCTCTCTACAGTTTGCCAACTCCATCTTGTGTCCTCTCATCTCCTGCATGGTTTTAGCCATTGAAGCAACAACATCAGCTAAAGAGTCAAGCTTTTGTTGAAGAGCCTCATTAGTACTGGGCCCCAGGGGCTTAGCAATGGCCCCAGACATAGCTGATGTCACTGGCACTCCCTGTTGTTGAGGTGCCTCTGCCATGGGTTGCGCAGGATCCTGATCCCGAGGTGCCTCTGCCAGCTGGAGACGTATAGCGCTCTCCTTTAATTGGGCAAATGTCAATTCAGGGTTCTTAAAAACTAGCATGCTCACATGCCCCCGGTGAGAAGGGGTGTAGAGTCCCTCAATAAATTGATCTCTTAGCAGTTTATCCGCTCCGGTGTTAAAAATGGGTTCAGCCAGTGTAAGTGATTTAAGGGCTTCCTGCAGGTTTAAGGCAAAGTCTCTCACGCCCTCATTAGCTTTTTGTTTGCAACTAAAGAATCGTATTTTAGCTTTGCTGCTGGCCGTGGTTTCAAATGTAGCTTTTAATCCAGCAAATATGCGTTCAACAGTGCCTTTTAGATCAGCTGCCCATGCTGTGACTTCTCGCTTAGCATGGCCACTTAACTGCATCATCAGGAGACTAACACGCTGAACTTCACCCACAGGGAACATGTCAAAATGGGCCAGCATCTTTTCTCTGAAATCGTCAAGGGTATTAGGCTCACCTTCATACATTGGAAGCCATGGGCCACCCGGGGTATATGGCATCAGCACCGGCATGATGGGCGCCACTCCTTGCACCGCTGCGCTGCCGGACTCTCTATTGACACTCTGTCTTTCAGCTGCATTAGCGTGGCCGAGTGCTGCGGCGTCTCCGTGCTGCGACATACTGTGCCCCCTTAGTTAATCCGGACCCTTCCGGTCCTCCGCTTCCGTCGGGATAGTGTAGATTCGTTCCGCTGTGCAGCAGGATCGATTTTCCCCTTGCTCTGATGTCAGAGCGCTCAGCTTGGTGCCGCCCACAATGACACGCCCCCTGCTGCTCCCACCCACCGCGCTCTGTAATGGCGGATTCTGAAGTTTTTCAGTTAGACTGGGGCTCAGGTGATGGCGTAGCTCAATTAACAGTCTCGTGCCTAACAGTTATGAAGTGATTATCTCAGGGGATGGCGGCCATCTTTACTCCATTATAACCAATGGGGAAAAGTCACTTTCAATAGTTTTCAATGGGGAATGGATTTTTCTTTAATAAAGTCAATTTTCAAGATTTTTCATCCCAGTTTTCACAGTTTTGGGCTCCAATCACGGCACACAATACCCGGTATACGGGCTGGCTAGATCCTGTTCGTGACGCCAATTGTGACGCCCAGGAGACCGGGATACCCAGCACCGGACCAATGGAGTCTGTCTCTTGAGGGGGATGTCACGGGTGGCTTGACCCGGTGCTGTAGCCTCAGGCAATGCACAGTGCAAGGGGCACCGTGAGGGAGCAGGCACCCACCCGATCAGCAGCAGGTTCTCCCAGCGGTGACGATCCTGATCCTGGATAGATAGCTATTGTCCAAATGAAAGTCTGAGGCACTGAAACGTTTAACCAGTTTACTTTAACATAAAAGGATTTACAACCAGTCCTGTCACCGGAGTCTGTATGGGAACTCTGAGTTACTTTGACCCTGCCGGGGTCTTCGCCTCTTATTGTGCGCAATTTCTGTGTGGCCCTGCTGCTGTATGTGAACTGGCTGCCGGCCCAATCTGTCCCCTCCGGGTCCTGGTTCGACGGGCAACCCGAGTCCTTTTATCGGTTTACCCCCTCTGGGAGTACCGCTGAACTCTGTGCCTGTTGCTGCGTCCGGCCCTAGTGAAGCTGATATCACCTCACGTTTTTCCGGTTGCTGTATTATATATAATGAATACAGCCATGGATCCGGTATCCGTCTTTGCGCCTGTTCTGGGTAGTGATTAATGCTACCCGGTTCTCACAATGTCCTTTTTCTCTATCCCTCTTCTCCTCAGGCCGGTGATTTAGGCCTGGTAACAGTCACAGGGCTGTTAGATATTCAACTGTATGACCTCTCACTTTCAGCTCCTTGGCCCAACTGCCATTTCTTCTCTCAGACCAGAATGGATCAAGGGGAGTCTCTGGAGCTCCCCCTTCTGGCCGGAGGTGGTAGTGCAGTCTTTCTAATTTAGTATTTGTATTTACTGTCAGTAACTATTTTTGTGGCAAATACCCCTAGGGGTGCCACAAAAGCAACATGTATCTCTCATATGTAATTATCACATGGCTGATGCAAGTATACCTGTCTTGAAAAGACCGAATTGGATGAAGACAATGTGATGGAGGAGCCATTCATGCGCTGCCAATGATGAATCCAAAGTATATCCAACAGGATATTTTGACTGATTTATTTACTTTAGGTTTACAGAGTCAACGCATTTTGAGGCCACGCAGGTGTCTATGGTGAGACAATCTCTTTTATAGTTTCGAAAATCCCGCAGCAACACAAAGAATCCTATAATGATGTTTCTGCTATAGACAGACCATCCTGTACTGTGGGCCTGTGCTGAGGCACTAAACTGCTTTTGCCTCAGTTACAGAGGCAAATTATACAATTTGTGTTACCCATAGCTATGAAGAAGGGAGATCCTTGTAAACAAAGGTATACAGTTTGAATAAATTAAATGGAATCTATCATTATGATGAACCCTACTAGAAACCTCTATATGGGCCTGTAGGTCATATGAAGCTGAATAAAATGGTACCTTGATATCTTTAATCTGATGTCTTATTCCTGAAAAATCGATCTTAATATGTAAATGAGCTGTTAAGATCTATGGGCGGGACATAGATCTCTCTAAGAATCTGCCTCCTGAGATTATTTTAAATAAAGGGGGGGGGGTTTCCAGTGTGGGACATAAAGATCCGGAGTATAAAAGCTGTGGGGAAACAGAAAGCGTACAAGACCATCAGGTGACATCCTTTTAGCTACAAAGGAAAGTAAAAGGAAGGTGCTCACCGGTGCAGGTTGTGTGCAGAACAACTCCTATGAACACCTGATAACAGCTGCTGCTGCCTCGTACATGGGGATGATCTCCTCCAGGATAGTTGACCAGTTTGGATGATAACCAATTGTTTTTTTCACTTGAAAAAGATGTTAGTCCAGTGTTGAAACGCGTTGTGGAAATAAAAACTTTAACTAATCTTGTGTCTCAAGGATTCTTTATTATAGCACCGCAGCCTAATATTGTGTTATCATCCAGTTTGGTCAGATGAGGAGAGCAGACTGTCAGTCATTACATGTCTCACACTGTTAATGCTTAGGGGACTTATAGACAGTATTCTAGAATTCTGTGTGGGGTCTTACAGGTGCTGGTGGACAGGAACAGAAGCTTGATAAAGAACAACCATGTTCGAAATGCGTTGCTTGCTCCTGTTCCTGTCCACCATATTTTTCTAATTGTTTTTTGATTGAATAAAGATTACCAGAAGGTGGAAAATTTTTATTTATTTTTTTGCAATTGCTGCACATGATTGGTCGGCTCATGGTTCCGTGCACCCTGGACTCCTATAAACTTTAACGGTGAGCTGGCATTATCCTTTTCTGTTTTCTTACAGGTGCTGGCCCTACTTTATCATGGAAAAATCTGGTGACAGGCTCCCTTTAATCTCTCCTTTAAACTTGAACAACCAAGCGTAGAGTCAAAAAGAAAAGGGGAAATACCGGTATATGCATTCCCATGCTTGGTATTGGTTAAAAAAAGCATCTGTTTAGCAAAAAAAATGTGTGCACGAAAAGTTCCTCCATGATTCTGTCAATCAAATTGCTTAAGCCTTCTTTTCATACATTGTGGCCATAAAAACATTTTATGTTTTGTAAGAAAGCCCAACTACTAGATTATGCAAATTCGGATTTTACAGGCATTTTTTTTTTGCATTGATTTGATGAACAACCTATCAAGGTAGAAGAAAAATAATCAGAGCTCCGATGAACTGAAGGAAAGGTGTAATTACCAATGAAAATTAAATGCATCAAGATTGCCATTTGGCTTGAAGTGTGGTGATATGCACTTTAGATTTATAGCGCGCTAATACACTGCAAGCGCCGAGAAGTTGCCTAAGCTGTTACAGATGATTGATAGAAATACACAGGAATACAAAATCATTATAACATTAATAATACTATTTTCTGCTCTGATAAGCCTGGTGGCTTTCCAGGCTGTAACAGACGTACTTGGGGCAGCATTTTGCGGAGGATTTTTTTTTTCTAGGAAGGACTTTGAATATGGATTTTATTAATCTGCACCAGCCTCGACTTCTCTGCTCTCCGAATATGCTGACCATTCAGCTTCATTTCATTCGCCGTATTAATCAAAGATGATAGACGAGGAGAAAAGGCTGCCAACGACAAAGCTTAGGGATTCAGGAAGCCTTGCCAGAGAGTACTAAACACATGTTTACTCTAGTGGACCTTTCCTACAAGCTAAGGCACCTGGACACCGTAAAAATATCATTATTTCCCTTCCAGACAAAGCCTGACAGTTAACTCACAAATGTCTCGTGTATCTATTTTTCGGAATAGCTCGGTGGCACGGATCGTTTGCTGTAAGTCAATACACGGTTTGGGAATTATTTATTCCTATGAGAGCCAAGGATGTTTGCATGCCATGATTTTAGCATTTTAAGACTATGTTCACAGGCAGGATTTTTGCAATTTTATTTTTCAATGCAAATAAGCTGTGTTTTACAGTGCCAGCAAAAGAGGGGGTACAAAAAGTGTAAAAAATGCAACATACAAGTTTTGATGAGTATTTTTCAGAATTTTTTTGCTTGGATTTTATTGAATAAAATTAACTTTAGTAAGAGGTATTGATGTAGTGTAGAATAGCAGAGTACCCTTGTCATGAAACAGCAGAGCTGAAAATGCGGAATTACATCTTGCGCATAGAACAGCAGAACCGAGAAAGCAAACTGGAACCTTGGAACACCAGAGCCAATTTTATTAACTGGCACTTTGGAAAAGCAGAAATGAGTAGGTATGAGCGGAGCTGTGGAAGTTTGGGTTCTTGCACCAAACCAACCTTTAATCCAAAGATCTTGAACCTGAACCCGAATCCCGTTGAAGTCAATGGAGACCCAAATTTTGGAGCTGGAAAATATATCTCTACCTCCTCAGAGCTTAGAACACTAAAACAAATTTCTGTTCAATTTTGCTCAACTCTAGAAGTGAGTATGTGGGAAGGCACTTTGGAAAAGTGAAGATGAGTTTGTCAGGTGACTCACTCTGAGAGATGTATAGTAGAGCCAGGAGTTAAGTAGAGCTGGGTTTGTCCCAAGATGTATTCATCAGGAGACACACTGAAACGGTACTAGATTGTGGTAGCAGCTTGGATACCATGCAACCTAAATACTCAGGTGGCTCAACACCACCTTAGCAAGCCTATAAAGTCTTATGCTTGTGTTATCAGAAGTAAGTGCTATGCTGGCATGTTAACCTAACACACCATGGATCGGGGGAGTTGGCCACTGGGGAAGGAAACAGCAGAACCCATTGCAGGCGTTAGGAAAGTGGAGTTACAAAGTAATATGAGAGAAATGAGGGAAGAGGTAGAGTTATTTAGGCTATATAGTAATTATAGAGACATACGTTTTATATGACAATAAATTAATAGTTGGGACTAGCTAGTATAGATAAATGAATCAATTCGATGTGAATCAAATTCACGTTGGATTTTAGAAAATGAGCTGGTCTTTGGAAATTTCAACAGTTTGTGAATCACTTTGCCGGAATTGTCAAAAATGCTTGCCACAATTTTACACAAAGCAGAAGATTGCATCAGTCAGAAAATACTCACATGACCTCAAGAGTCACCAGACAGGCCACCCAATAATGCCTTGCAGCCATCACATGATATAGTATAGCACAGTTATTTCATTATTTTAGCACATATCTTAGGATTGCACAGCCATTACATAGTATAGCACCCTACAGAGTTAAACATAAAACTCATAGTATAGCACAGCTTACTATAGAATGTATAAAAGCTATGGCAAGGAATGCAGTGTAACATTTTGGGGTAAATCTATCTAGTGAGAGCTTGTCCACAGCTCACTGCTTAGTTATAGAAATAGGGAGAAAAAGCCCAAATGCACTAAATATACCATTCAGAGAGTGGGTGTAACAAAACGGCAGTGAAGAACGATTACCATCTGTTTGCCCATAGTCATATATATTGAGTGGAGGTTATTTGGACACTAATAGGTGGTATTTGCATTATAGAATGTGAAAAGGGTTGGAGAAAGTCTGGGAGACCTCAGGATATTACATCTACAAGTCTTTTCGGGATCAATTGAAGAACCTGTAATTCACAGTTAATACATTTTTGGGAATAAATTGCCTAATCGGGTGAATTCAAATGTTGATTAAATGCCATTTTTTTATGTGTAAAGGTCATATAGTCCCATTATAGGAAAATATTCCACTATTCTGAGATGCCAATGCTTTTACATGATTTAGCTTCATATTAAAATATACACAGGCCATATACATAGTAATGGTCAGCAATGCACCCACAATACTCAATGATATAGCACTTCTATGAGAGCTATAGGAGCCTGCCTTGTGCTAGTGTCTTTCTAATTCATCAAACACTATGGCTTTAGATACAGTTCATTGAGCTACCATGTCATTTCCAATATCTCCAGCTGTGCTAAGGTTGACCTACTGTAAAACGTGTCATTTCTCCTACTTGTGATATAAGTATCATGGCTCTTAGGCCTCTCGTGCTATGTTGATAATGGTTATAAAAAAAACCACAGTTTCTTCTTTTGTTCACCACTTTGCGTCCTCGCAGGCTGAAGCTTAAGGCATTTTCAAATGCGGTAAATGTTATTTCCCATTACAAGCCAATAGTATAAATTGAAGTTTAATGGCTTTGTTGACCTTTTCCTCTAAATGTCCCTAATTATTGACATTTAATAACAGTCAAGACAATTGCCCTTATCTAAAATTAATAGGCTTGGTTAGAAGGGAATTAGAGATACAAAGATTTGCTCTAGATAATATACTAGACCAGATTGATTATATGTGGTCCACTTTTCTGCAAATGTCCACATATTTCGCCATTTCTTGAAGTTATTCAGGTGAGCTCCATAGGTGCTAAGTAATTAAGATAAATAAAGATAAGAAGAATCCATTTAAGTTTCTATGATTTCAATTTAAATACACGTTTCTATTAGTGATGGGTGTACGTGTTTGGGCAAGGTGTTAACCAAACTTTTTTGCCATGCTCGAAAAATATGAGTCCCCGTGCCCAGGTACGGACTGGGACTGAAATTCAGCCCTGGCATTTGCAATCACACAGGCCCATATTGTCCCCATTTCCAAGCACCAGATGTGGATATTTTACTAATATTGCCCTGGATGGAGGAAAGCAAGATTTACTATTTCACCAAATTTTCTAAAGATATTATAATGAGAATGGACCCGTAGAAGCGCCGTAGCGTGAAACGGCCGTCGTCCGGTCTCTCCTCACTCCCGCTCCCTCACAGATCACTGCGTATGCCGGTTCATACTATGTATAGTATGTTTTGCTGAATAAAGAGCACACTTGGAAGAAGCGCAAGGGTGAGTGCTGCATCATTTTTCTTCTCATTATATGGTCTTGTACAAAACTCTGACGATTGCATAGCACCACCTGCAGCTCACAGTAAGGGAGACCTCATCTGTCTTTCTGAAACAGATTGTTTAAGCGAATCTCCAATTGCGCTATAGTGAAGCTCTGTGCCGATCATCTTTCTGTTTCTTGGTATAACGAAGTTTTTCTAAAGATATCTTTGGCCTGCTGGGGTAAGTGACGGAGTCAGCGACTTTGTGCTCCATCACAACTCTTAACAGTAGGGGTGTCTTGAGAACACTGATTCTGTTAACAACGTAGCAGACAAGGCAGTCCAAGACCAGACAGGCCCTTCTGGCATTTGCCTGGTGGCCAGTCCGGCCCTGCCTGTGGCTGTATATCTCGCAGCTGTTCGACAGGCGCAACACATGCAAGGATTGCCTAACAAACAGGTAGAAAAAAACTGCACAACCAGATTTCTTTCATAAAAACATCCAAATTTTATTCCATCTTGTTTAAAAAAAAAACAACATATCGTGGTATTGCACAGATTCCACAGAAAACATCTGACGCAATTCTGGCATGTAGCTGCCCTTACTCATAGTGCATATGGATACTCACTTTGCTGCTTTTTTCATGCAAATGGAATAACATTTGGATGTTTTTATACAAGGAATTGGAACATGTAGTTTTCTTTTCCTTTATCACAATTATAGTTAATGGTGTGCACTGTAAAACGGTACTCCCATCTCTTGAGACTGGTTTCTATCAACAACAGTGGGCAACAGGATTACAAATGTGGTAAGCGCTGATCTTTTCATACCCCAGTAATGGTAACATATGTATCCACTGAAAATAGATTTAATTTATCCTATAATTTGATAATTTGATAATGAAGACCAGGTGTCTCGTGTTTAGCATGAAAGAGAGGGCCCTGGAGACTGCTGTGTCTGATTTCACATACTCCTACACTAATTGGAAACACTTCACCATCATATTAAATAGTGCAGGTTTCTGCTAGCAGTGCAAAGGTTAATCTTTTCACTTGCAATCTCCTGGAGCTTTTCTGATTTGATGGTCTCAGCTGTTCAGGGTTGGCCCTTCCCACTGCTATAGATTCTTGCCTATAGCAACCAGGGAATACCAGTGTTAGTTTCATATTACCTGGTTCTGGAGTTGAAAGTGTTAGTTGTTTGAGGAAGAGTTTGGAGTGTTGTTCAGAAGATTGTTGCTTGGTGATTTGACAGTGTGCTTATCCTCATCCTCTCCTATTTGTTTTTACCTTCCTTTATTTCCTGGTGTTCCACTCTATTATTTGTGAGGGCATATTTGTATGATTGGTATTTTCATTAATCCCTCTATGTCTTCCCCTGTCAGTCTGGTTTGTGTATTTTTTTTTACACCACAACATCCCACTTCCCTGGGTGCAAGATGGGACAGATAAGGGCTGAATTAGGAGCTTAGCAAGGCATGTAGCTCCGGTGTCTTTTCCATCAGAAGTAATCTGGGGAGCAGGGAAAGCTAAGGCACCCCTAGCTTTAGGGAGAGGGGTGGAGCCCCAAGCCCTGGAATGTCCTGTAACAATGTCAAGACACAAGGAACTCTGTTCTTACAATCTCCTTGCTACAGAGCTTGTAATCTCTGTTGTGAAGCTGGCCAGATTGCTGGAAGTGATCAGCTTCAGAGCCCCCTACCTTCACTGCTATATTTTTTCCAAGTAATAAAATATATCGATAACATAATAATGTATTAGCACTAATCCTAGTGTTTATATACCCATCAGCACCAAGAGAGATGATAATTACAATATTAGCCCTTTTTATTCTTTCCATGATTATTGGGTGCTCTGGAGACTTGGAGCAATTTGCACATTCCGTTTCTAGGTAGATCAGGTATAAGTTACTATATGACTTTGCAAAACTATTCAAACTATTCAAGGAAATCTAAATTAATGTGTGAATAAATATTTCCATTTAAAATGTAACCTTTAATAATTCAATAAAAAACCAACCCATTGAAAAAAGGTATAAACCAAAAAATGTGAGCTAACGATAAACTAACCTGCAGATACCCTACACTAGACCAAGATTGCCACAGCATTTTTAATGATGAGAGGTTATACATTTCAGATCACACGTACTGTACATTACACAATTTCTATTACTGTACTGTAAATATCTGTTCAGACCTAAAGCTAAAGTCATTCACTGTCTTGGCAGCCAACAGTGAATGTCCTAATGGAAATTTATGCAGACTTAGATAGATTCAGATTATTGCATAGTCTCTGTGCAGACCCGTCTAGTATGGTATGTGACCTTCTATGACCATTTAATTGAATGCTGACATAACAAGTAATTGCATGCTTCACAGGTAAATTATAATCTTACTTTGGCCATATATTATGATATAAGATGAGGCCATGTCTGACCTTCAAAATAATTGAATTTCAATGAGAAATAAAGTGGAACATGTTCTAAGACATAAATGCTCCCAAATGACCCCTGCTACTAGCAGCAATCTCACATGTAATAGAAAATATTGTATAGTTTTTAAGAATGTAGTTGAGAATTTTTTGATGCCATGGGTGTCAAATTTTAAATAGTTCTAATCTGCCGTATTCCCCTTGTCCTTCTCTTTGGTGGTAGAGGTGGTTGAGGAGAGCACTTAGGTTTTAACATCTAGGTTGGAGCAGAGACACAATATGTCTCTGCTGACAGACGGTTAGCTGGCAGCAGTGTATTCTGAATTATGTGGCAAGAAGTTGTCCACACACCATGGGCCTTTTGGATGTCAGCAATGTGAGGAGGAGGGTGGAATTTGCAAATCTATACAGGCCACCGATATTCTGTGAGATCACAGTAGGACAACAACCACCCTTCCTACATCAAGAATGAAAGGGGTTGACCACTGACTAACAAATAAAGAATAAGATAGGTCATCAGCAGGGGCATAAATAACATTATTGGGCACGGGGGCCCATTTTCATCTCAAAGCAGCAATCCAACATTATTGGATTCTAACTGCTTCACATACTCTTCTTAACAAACAGCTTTGTTCTGTATGTGTCCGTCAACTAGCCTCAATATTATATCACTGAGGGACCGAAAGCCAGCACCAATCAGTCAACTGTTGTCACCTCTGCGATTGTCCCGATGAAAACATTTTAATTAGTTGGATCCCAAAGCCTCTTTACATTGTGTGTTAGGTGCTGAAGCTCAGCTCATTCTCATCAAAAGGAGCTGAGCTTCAAAATGTGAGAACAGCATCTAGACAATGTACATAGCTTTGCTGTTGCGGCACCGTACACTGTTTATATCTGATCGCCTTCCATACCATTTGTCACACCTTCACCAATGTAATATTGATGATCCACCATAAAGATTTTTAATGTCATAATTTCCTGAGCTCACAACTCAGAGGGAACAGTTGAAGGTAGCCTGTGTGTTGTAAACTATAAACTCTGGCACTAACCCCACAGTCTTGTGACACTTATCAAGTTGATTAGCAGTAGTACTTTGGATTGAATCAAAAATATGTGCTTTGTGAACACAAATGTGCAACATTTCAGATCAAAATCTTAGGGCATTTGTCAAGCAACATAAGGTATATGCATTAAAGGGATTCTGTTAGGTTACAAAATGCTGTTAGTCTGTAGAAATGGGGTTAATCTGCTGGTTAATAGCATTCAGAGCCCTGTGACCACAAAAGCAGATATGGTGTTCATTTGCAGGTTAATAGTTTTTAAAAACCTATCTGAGTCCCAAAGAATGTCCCAAATTTTCCTTATCCACAGGGTACATAAGACGCCTAATATATTGCTTAAAATTGGGGCTTGGACTAAAGACTCAAGTCCGAGATGCGGTACGAATGGGGCCCATCTGATGCATATGCTATGGGAATGTGCTGATATAGGCCACTACTGGGTGAGGGTGACCTCTCTAATTAAACAACTTTTTGGGATACACATAAAACATGTTCCTAGGGTGTGCATACTGGGTCTTCTGGGGGTGAGGGTAGATTTAAGATTCCCTGTGACTACCGCCATTCTGAGAATTCTGTTTCTGGCCAGGAAATTGTTTACATTGTACTGTTTAGACCATAATCCCCCGACACTGGAGGAATTGAAAGCTAATAAATATTTGGGAATAGTGGCTGGTTATCCCCGGGGTGGCATCTGTGGACCTACTCAGAATAACGGTACTGGACGGGTAGGTTATTTCGGCTTTTTAAATATTGTATTTTGAGGACATATAGATACCAATTATTTTCTGTTTGCAAACATGTTATTAGTGAACATACAACCAATACTTGTTTTGGCATAATCCCTGTATTTAATAACGTGTCACCAGTCTTTGGGAAAATTGATAACTTTGTTTGGCATGGACTACCTTGGCAGGTATAGGACTATATAAACTTTAAGGGTTAAACTTGTTTATTAAGTTTATTATGTTTGAACTATATTGTATAATGCAGGTAATTGTTTATAAAATCAAATAATAAAAAATAAAGTTTATTTCTACCAGCAGCCTCGGGTTTTCAGTCAAAGTGGCATGGCTTCAGTCAACTCACAGTGCACAGTAACCACACCATGTACAGCCAGCTCTGTATTGATGCACTGCTAAGCTGGCTGTCAGTCAGTGCCGGAGCATGGTTATAGTCGCCGCTCATTGTGCACTGATCGCTGACTGAAGTCACCCTCTATGACTGAAAGCCGGAGGCTGCTGAGAGGAATAAAGGTAATTTCCTACCAGCTAAACAATAATAGCGTGCAAATGAACACCACATCTGTTAGTTAATAATGTTTTGGGACATGACAGGCACCCTTCAAATCAAATTAGTGTCCCATGCTATTTAAATTAATGACAATTCAATATCTAATGTACAAAAATTGTTTGTACTCTACAGAACTTTATTGATTTTAATTAGGCCAGAAGGAGACTGGAAAGTGAAGGATGAATACAACAGGCTTATAGCTATGAGTCTGCTGTATTCTTACTCTTAGCTATAATTTTTAGGTACTATTTAGTCAAATATCCCAATAGACGTGTCGTTGTAATATGTTATCGTTCAATGATGCAGAATATACTATATTAACAAGCTGAAATGCAACATATATGTTATGGCTGTTAATAGAAAGCATGAATGAATCCTTTTATTACTTCCGCCCTGAAATAACTAGGACATTACCTACCAATTCAATAAGGTTATACAGTCGGAACCAACTCTCCAGTCAACCAAAGCCACTTCTAAAAAGAAATATTTTTTGCCATTGGGCAAAAACATTGTAGTTTTCATGACAGCAAATAATGAAGGCAATATTAAAGTCTGAAAATTATCTGAATAACAAAGGATGTAAGACATCATACAGCTGTAAAAACGATAACAGGGGAAAAAAAATTCTAAGTGTTTTCATTTTACAACAAAGCTCCAAACAGGGTCTCATAGATCAATAGAATTATTTTTCTATAAATCACTACAAATGTATGCATGAAACTTTGTAATCTATTTGTTAGAGAACTAGACACTAGTGATGAGCGAGTGTGCTCGTTACTCAAGTTTTCCGAACATGGTCGGGTGTTCTCCGAGTATCTTGGGCATGTTCGAATATTATTCATAACTAGTGTTGAGCATTCCGATACCGCAAGTATCGGGTATCGGCCGATACTTGCGGTATCGGAATTCCGATACCGAGATCCGATACTTTTGTGGTATCGGGTATCGGTATCGGATACATAGAGATGTGTAAAATAAAGAATTAAAATAAAAAATATTGATATATTTACCTCTCCGGCGGCCCCTGGACTCAGCGCGGGTAACCGGCAGGCTTCGTTGTTCAAAATCAGCGCTTTTAGGACCTGAGAATCACGTCCCGGCTTCTGATTGGTCGCGGGCCGCCCATGTGACCGCCACGCGACCAATCACAAGCCGCGACGTCACCGCAAGCTATTAACGCGCTCATTTTTAAAAATGAGCGCGTTAATGACTTTCAAAGATGTAGCGGCTTGTGATTGGTCGCGTGGCCGCGACCAATCACAAGCCGCGACGTCACCGCAAGCTATTAACGCACTCATTTTTAAAAATGAGCGCGTTAATGGCTTTCAAAGATGTAGCGGCTTGTGATTGGTCGCGGCCACGAGACCAATCACAAGCCGCTACGTCTTTGAAAGTCATTAACGCGCTCATTTTTAAAAATGAGCGCGTTAATGGCTTTCAAAGACGTGGCGGCTTGTGATTGGTCGCGGCCACGCGACCAATCACAAGCCGCTACGTCTTTGAAAGTCATTAACGCGCTCATTTTTAAAAATGAGCGCGTTAATAGCTTGCGGTGACGTCGCGGCTTGTGATTGGTCGCGTGGCCGCGACCAATCACAAGCCGCTACGTCTTTGAAAGTCATTACCGCGCTCATTTTTAAAAAATGAGCGCGTTAAGGACCTGCGAATGACGTCACGGCTTGTGATTGGTCGCGTGGCGGTCACATGGGCGGCCCGCGACCAATCAGAAGCCGGGACGTGATTCTCAGGTCCTAAAAGCGCTGATTTTGAACAAAGAAGCCTGCCGGTTACCCGCGCTGAGTTCAGGGGCCGCCGGAGAGGTAAATATATCAATATTTTTTATTTTAATTCTTTATTTTACACATCCCTATGGATCCCAGGGCCTGTAGGAGAGTTTCCTCTCCTTCAGACCCTGGGAACCATGAGAATACCTTCCGATACTTGATGTCCCATTGACTTGTATTGGTATCGGATATCGGTATCGGCGATATCCGATATTTTTCGGGTATCGGCCTATACTATCCGATACCGATACTTTCAAGTATCGGACGGTATCGCTCAACACTATTCATAACCAAAAGGAGGAAAGGAGCACAAAAACATCCTATGATATAAAAAGTTTAACATTTTATTCAAAAAAAATGTAAAACATAACAGAAATATATTAGCAGACAAGTCAAAGAAAAAGTAGAATAAATGACATTTCAGGTGTAAAACACAGTGTCGACCTACATTAGGTGGTGGGAAGAAGCAGAAGATAGCAGCAAGAAAAAAAGTGCAAGTGCTTATGGCCAGTGTTTGTTCCCACAAAGGTCTATAAGGATTCAATATGACCCAAAAAAATATATAAAAATATACCACCTAAAGCTACCCATTCATATTACTAAATCAAATTAAAGATACTATATCATATAAGGTGCTGCCAAAAGAAGGGGGAGGATGGTGAAAAGAAAAAAGAGGATCACCTAAAAATAGCAATTAATTCAAGTGAAACACATATGTGTACCGCTTTAATGGATCTAATGCATACTGGTACATGCTAACAGCTGCTCTTACTCTTGATCTCAACTGGAGGACACCATGTATGCAGTCCCTGTGCTCGAATATTATGTTTGAGTCCCCGCAGCTGCATGATTTGCAGCTGTTAGACAACCTGAACACATGCAGGGATTGCCTGTTTGTTAGGGAATCCCCACATGTATTCAGGCTGTCTAGCAGCCACAAATGATGCAGCTGCAGGGACACAAACATAATCTACGAGCACGCCCAAGATACTCGGAGAACACCCGATCATGCTCGGAAAACTCAAGTAACGAGCACACTTGCTCATCACTACTAGACATCTTTTCCGAGTCCCAGCAGCTTGTTTTTCTGTTTGCAATTAATTTTTTTGTTCCTTACAAATAATTATTATATAGTTACACTGTCACCTAGTTAGTATTGTTGAAAAAAGACATATCCACCAAGGTCAACTAAGGGATGAAGAAGGCAAAAGGGGAATGGGGTATAAATATATTCATAACGCATATTAAAGTCTACCCTAATGAGCAATTTTTTCCTCCCAATCCTGAGTTTTGATCATCTGGATCAAGTTTCAGAACAAGAGTTTTGCACAGGTACATAAATATTTATGTTATTTTCTTAAAAAAATAACAAACATCTAATCACTTCTTGAGATTGTCAATGGTTCCCGCTATAGCCAACAAGCTACTGAGGTCAGCTGTTACACAGATTAATAGTTCTCATGGTAAAGAAGTCTTGCCTTCTTGAGATTAAACCTTTTTTTCTCCAGAGAGAGCGCTCTTGCCTTTTGTGAGGGTTTTATCATCTGGGCCCATGACCTTGTTCACATTGATTTTATGTAATTTAACCAACTGTGTACATTAGATGTCATACTATGTACACTGAGATTGAGTAAAACTGTCGTTCCCCCTTCTTGGGTATGCACTCAGCTAAACCAATTAACAATTCTTCCTTCTCTTGTTCCTCAGTGACCAACTCCCTGTTGTTATTATTATTTATGGGACCCATGTGTGTGAATCCCATTATGTATCTGGGACGTGTCTTGCTTTGCTACCAACCATTCATTTTAATGAATACGGGTTTTCCTGTGAAAAAAAAAGATCATTTTCATCAACCCTTTAGCCAACAGATTTTGGAATAATTATAATTTCCACAATTGGAAGAGCTTAAAAAAAAATGTTTCTGTGCTGAGATAAATTTATAAATGTGCCCCTTCTGTGTACAGTGTAATGGCTATGTCTTTGGAAGATGAGATCTTCTTAGTTGAGATCTCAATCTGCGCATGCACCACCGGAGGGGGCCATTTTCCCAAAGTCCACCTTAGTGTAAAGAATGGAAAGTGCAGGGACTCTGCTGACATTTTGTGAAAGCCCATGGATGTCCGCAACCTCACACTGCTGAACACCCCTTCCTCCCAACCCGATGCCCGCAGCATTGTTCTACTTCTGCCACCGCCGCCAGCTTCCTGTTGTAGCTACCCTGCCTCCTGGGACCCCACTCCACAGCAGCCTTATAATATGAAAAATATGGTACTTTTTTAATGTTTGCCTCCCTACATAATTCAACCTACAAGGTTTCAACTTCTTCACGAGAAAAAGTAGACATAGAGTAGAAAAGTGGGGTGTGCAGCTGCAGTTTCTCACTGTGTCTGTGAGACTGAATTATGTGAGAGGTGAAAGGGAGCAGACAGCAAACATAAGGACAAATCCAGATGTATGTTTGGCTAGCATCATGCAAGCAAAGGGAGATGAATTTTACAAGTGGGAGACACACTTTACAAAAGAAAATCAGACTGATCTAAAAACAGGCAAAATTTTCAACTTTTAGCTACTCCACATCTAATATATAATTGCCTAGAATACTACTTCCTGCAATTTGTGCCAACTTCCTGTCCGTAGCTAATGTCCGGAGATAATGTCCGGATATAATGTCCGGAGATAAGTGACGTCAACAGTGTCCAGTGTCTGATTGGTTGCCGCCTGCTGCGAGCGACCAATCAGAAACGTGCCGTACTGTGACACACTCCGCCCGCCATTTTGGTGTGATTTTTGAATTTTTACCTCACAGCAAGTTTCTACTGCGTGGAGGCGGGCCCAGTGACGTTGCTCTTCAAGCTCCTGCCGAATTTCGTCAAAAAAATGATAATACCATTTACCAAAACTATATATATTTAGTTGTGAAGTGGTTCAGTGACATTTTCACACCAATTTTGAACTTTTGTTTGGTGTTTTCTCCATATACTGCCTATTATTCACTGACTGTTATACTGAGAGACTGCCGTTTATTAACCTCTTCTTTGCCACATTGGGTATATTGCTCTATTATTTGCCACATAAGGACATTGTCCATTATTGCCCAACAATTTCTCTGCAATATAAACTGCCTATTTATTAATATCTGCATTCCTGCAAAGAACTATTGCCTATTTTTAACTGGGTATTTTCCTACTACCTGACATTGTTCTTAAGCAAAGAACCGTTGTTGTGGCATTTGCCACAACACGCAAAGTTGTCGTCTGATGTCTTTCATCCCTCCCCTCATAAGCATGTTCATGGATCCTGTGTAACTGTACCTTAAATAACAAGAATTGTCAAGAGCTGGTGAGTGCAGCCATTTTTTGTTCTTTCTTACTATTATTTATTAATTGTATTATTTTTACATTTGAATAAATAAAGTATATATGGATTCTAGACTCCCGATTCTTTAGAATCGGGCTGCCATCTAGTTTAATATATTTCTCCAACTTCCTTGGCAGCCATTCTTATTTTTATCATTACTAGACTGGCACTCAAACAGTACCATGATTCCTTCACTATAATGATTTGTAAGGGTCCCACCAGCAGAACCTCATATGTGATGTAGATTTGATGTAATTTTTGGTTCAGATATGCAATTTATGTACCTACAAATGTTATAGCATCTCAATGTATTTTCAATTTCCCTACAATGTGTAACCACGTAGCTTGCCCATAATTAAAATGCTTAGTTATATTATTGGAAGAGCTCTACTGTGGTTGGTTAAATTTATCTTTAGTCCAAGCTTGGGTAATTTTAGGAAGAAGCTATTAGGGAAAATAATGACAGTATTAAGAAATATGCGGTTCTGCTCTGTCAGCATTTTAATTAGTTTTGCTTCATCAAGGTCATGACATAGTAGATATATAATTCATCAGGTGCACAGAATGCAAAGCTTGTTTCTGAAGCATATTGCAGTCTATCATGCACCTTGCTTAGATACATTATCTATTTCAATATTCAAGTCAGGAACAATCGAAGGACAGGACAACTCATTTTACGCAAAACTTAAAAGAGAGGCTCAAGTTCAGCTCTGAATGATGATATTGAACCTTGTCATGCAGACAGTGAAGTCACTTCTCATCAATATTACTACTGAATGGAGAAGGACATTTTTAATATAATAGTTTTCAATTTAATAGGTGTTCTTACTTTGGTGATCAGCTAATCACTGGAGGTTTCCACTATTGGATTTTTGGCTTATTGCTTGAAGGTAAGGAAAGTTATGGGAGACAGGATGCCTCCCTGCATTTGTGTTTTCAGAGATAAAATGCTAGAACATGATATCCATTGACATAAATTAGAAACTATGTAATACACAGAGTCGTTGAATCCTCCCAGGCCGGAGCTATTAGCCAGTGTCTCTCTGATCTCTTAGTTGCTGTTAACGCCATTAGGCCCCTTTCTCATTGCTTTCTTACCCACGTTCAGCGATCCCCTCAGGGATTACAACCAAATCCTCCACAAAATGGGATTCTACCACAACATATCAGATACTCACCTACCGTGGAAACCTTCAAAAAGAACCTGACGACCTACCTCTTCTGGCGAGCCTACAACCTGCAGCAACCACCGATCCACCAAACCACTGCACGACCAGCTCTGCCCTCGCCTATTGTATCCTCACCCATCCCTTGTAAATTATGAGCCCTCGCGGGCAGGGTCCTCTCTCCTCCTGTACCAGTCATGACTTGTATTGTAAGATTACTGTGCTTATTTTTATTATGTATACCCCTCCTCACATGTTAAGTGCCATGGAATAAATGGTGCTATTATAATAATAATAATAATAATTAGGGCGTATATGCCGACAGGGCCAAAGATTACAATGATGGTGACAGAGTCAACATGTGCTCTGATGTACATAATTTTTGGGGGACACTCAGACACAGTCTACTACATCTGAGTGTCACCTCCAGAAGATGTAAACTCCCAAAAATTACACAAGCTCCGAGCGATCCACTGAAAATGGGCAAAAACGCAATGTGAAAGGAATCTTACGGGACTCTATATTAGTAGACACTATGTAAACTATATAAATGTATATATTTTTATATTCTTGAAATTTCTTTACAATTATTTCACTACCTAATTTTTTAAAAGATGATTTAGCATACAATAAATTAATAAAAAGTAATCCCATAACCAAATCTATTTGTTTCCATTCTGATACTTCTCCAGCTCCCCCACCATTCTTTGTCTTTTTAACTCCAGCAATGATATCTCAACATGGACATGTCGTTCAAGTTGACAAGTCACTACTGTACCAAGAAGTACAGGAACAGGAGGAGGACCAGGGAGGCATTCAGAAGAGGCTAAGGTGAGTATTGCTGTAAAACAAGAACAATTTAAAAAAAAACCAGACATGCTAACTAGAGTTGGTGCAAATCGATTTGCAAGTCCCAGTCCATCGGCAGTGAAAGTAGACTGGAGCAGGAGAACCGCTTCTGACCTGACAGCATCTGCATATCTTCTTTTGAGTATGTAACACAGCTCCCATCTGCCGGGTGTGATGCAGATTCAGCTCATTTAAGGGTACCCAATACATGACAAGAAAGGGTTAAAAAGGTTGTCTAAACACTTTAGTATAAAAACTGTGAAAATCCCCTTTTGTTAAAGAACTACTCCCGCTAAGTATTTTAATTTATTAAATGTGTATATATGTGCATGTATTGCAGTGTGAGAGTATTAATATACTCATCTACCACTATTCTTACCGGGGTGTAGAGCCGATCTGCTCCTCTTCTCAGTGACGTCACCCCTCTTCAGACTGTCTGGGTCACACTGCACTCTACGTGGCAAGGAAATGACTTTTACAATGAAAGTCTATAAAGTGTCAGAACAAGGTTCTACAGGATTTCTTTGTAAAAGGGACTTCCGGGTAACGCATAGAGTGATCTAGCTAGTCACAATTACAGTGACGTCATTGAGGAAAGGAGAAGACCAGCACTGGATGCCAGAGAGAGCAGTGGTAAGTGAGTATATTAATACACCGGCACTATATTACATCCATATATATGCACATTTAATAAAAAAACAAATGGGAGGTCTTCTTCAAGGGTCAGGTTATTAAGCTGATTTTGATGAAGGAATTTTCCTTTCTATTAACTATTTCCAATGTAACAAGAAATGTGGCCAATAAAATGAATGGCCTTCAATATTATGGATGAATACCAGTGTCTGCCGCAAATTATGTACTCTAATTCGGAGAAGGGACTCCCAAACAGGGGATGTTACTCTGAGATATCTAACAGCTATAGAGAATACGGACAGAGACTACCCTAATGATCTATTAACTATAACTAAATAATATGTTAACTTCGTATGTACGACACTTTCCATGAATAATAATAATAGTGCCTCAATTATTACTTTCTCTTCGCCAACAAAATGATTTTATGACATGGTGAAATTTGTTAGACTTTCTGGATAACTCTACTTTCCACATCACTTTCATCTTTTTGTTCACATCCAGCTAAAGTTTATATATTTTTTTCTCTATGAAATTTTCATTTCAATCCAAATTATTTATAATCCGTTCTCTTGCTTCCTATTCCTTTACAGACAGTTGACTCCTAAGCCTCATTATGCATTGTCATTCCCCATAATAATATCACATGCAAAAAATACTGTTATTTTTTATTTGTTCCTCTGTTCTGCATAAACTTATTACCCGTGTCGGTGACATAGCAGCTCTGCCTTTACTGCTCAGAGAAATGGCCGGAGGTACATTTGATTCAAATTCTTTCTTGTTGCTCTTGAGTGCTAAATCATTAATAGTCTCACACTAGAATGGCTCTGAATTGTACCAAAGACACTTGAAAGGTTCAAGATTGATGTAAAACTATTTTGCAATATGTAACATGAACTCTATCTGCCCAGTGTACAAAATATAACACGTCTGTGCTTTTCTTAAAACAGACAAGCCAAGTGAGTCCAAGCCAAAAACCATAAATCTTCACAGATATGCCCTGTTAAATCCACTTTAATCAGTGTAAAGGAAGAGAAGTTGTCAAGGTAAAAAACAATGGGTCTTCGCAAAATTGTTTCTAACACTTTGCATGTTTTGGATTCTGAACTGAACAAATATTCAGTATATTTGGTGGCACTGGATGGGCTGGTCTTGCAAGGAACAATATGCTCAAGGCAAGGTCTTACAGTATGTGACCAGATCCTGTGTGAAGGCTTTGCATATTATCCAGTTCATGACTTGGCAATTTTTTGCTCCTTCTATACTATAAACTTTTTGAGATTTTATCATAAGTTTCTAATTCAGCTATTAAAGTAATGTTTGCTTATGTTTTTCACGATACAATTTCATTTATATATCATTTTACTATTCTTTTTTTTTTGCTAATATCGGGGTAAAATGTAAAAAGAAATGCAAATGTGCGTCTATTTTTTTATGAATTTATCTTTTAGAACCACAAAGGACTACTAGGAAAATTGTAAACTGCATTTCCTTTCTGTAGAAATTATTTTCATAAATTGGACATTTTTTCCCCAATGGGAACTGGTCTAGAAATATAATTTCAGACGGACATTGTCACTTTTTTTTAGTTTACTTTTATTTATTTGTATGTTTTTCTATTTCCTATTTTATTTATTTATTTTATATTTTACACACTGTGCACTCCATAAGGTCCTACAAAACGTTTGGGGGCAGGTTAACGTATTAATATATTCTTTTTATTGCTGATTTCCCCTGTAACTGGGGCTGGTATATGAGCCCGAGTTACAGTGGAATTTCAGTCTAATACCTTCATAGCAGATCTGACTGGCTCTCTAGAATGAAGCAACTACTCCTCCTTCCCAACACCCATTACTCACATATTCAGTGGGTTTGGAGGAGGAAGCACAGTCAGTGATACTGCTTCCTAATCTACATACAAGGTTTGGTTCAACACTGTTTATACAGAGATCGGAAAGGTACATCTCGTAATAAGCCATATTTATATGGAAACTCTGGCAGTGTCTGGCAGTCAACTTCCCACAGCCGCAACCTGCTTACACAGCATTAGCATTTTAGAACATCAATACAGAGTAATTTGCGGACTGCCAAGACTTTTATAAAATTAGTTAAAGACTCTTAGATACTCTATATGCCTTTATTTGTTGCCTCATTAAGCAATCACCTGAAAAACTCCTATTTTACTCCTCCGACATTTATGGTCTGCGTAAGCACTGACTGCGAATCATACATACCTGGGAGGCTGTTGAGGTCAAATCAGGAGATCCATGGCCAGTCAGAACTATCACCGTAAATGTTGGATGTGTGAAATCGGTCTACTATGGCATGAAATTGCACATGACTTTATGAGCCTTCATCTAAAATATGCTTTGCACTATGGACCTGTACAACACTAATCTGTAATATAGTAGTGTACATGAGGCATGACGAGGAGGTACTTGATGGTACAGGATTATTAGAGGGCTATATTTATCAATATTGGTGCCAAAACTAAATTTAAAGATTGTGCGGTTCAATTTTATTTGTTGCTATAAGAACTGAATATCATATGTAATATTTATAACAATCTTTATTATATATATATATATATATATATATATATATATACATATATATATATGTATATATATATATATATATATATATATATATATATATATATATATATATGGTAATAGCTCACCACCAGTTCAATTATTTAGAAATTTCATTATACAGTGAAAAAAAAATTAGCCCAATCAACATTTTTACAAAATAATGAATCTACCCCCAATGGCTAATAAGATCCAGAATTAATTTCCAGCGTTCATATTATAAACTATATATAGGTAATACAATGCAGATTATTTCATAAAAAAGTGCTTTAATCCACTAAGCTAAGCATTGAGCTACTGATAAAAAAAAAAAGAAGCCAACACCAGGATGTAAGGCAAGGTCCCCAGCAAGAGTTTTCTTGTAATTGTTTTACAGTGATAGCACCTCATTTATGAGCCAATTAATTCACAAAACAAGCTGTTCCAATGTGGCCTTGGATTCCTGCCTGTAAGTATGGCTGCAAAATCCAGTAACAAACTGTAAATTGCTGTCTGTTATCATATGTGCACTTTGATTTGGATTCGATAGAGTAATAATTCTTCAGCAGCTAATTTTAGTTCTTAGGTTTGCTTTTTTAAAATGCCTCCATGCGGTCTGAAAATTCTATATGGCTGGTATTCATGCAGTTCATTTTCTATCATGCCAGGGTTTTATACAACTTTGCTACAGTGTGTGAACTCTAATGGGCACCATCCACATTGTGAGGGGAAATAATGCCCCAACAATGCCCTTCCCTGATGGCTGAAGGTGCACTTCATGGTTTCAACCATCAGTCGTGATCGACTAGAGATTAAATCTTCTGTATTATTTGGGTGCTCACATGATTCTGGAAGCTAGATATAGAAGAAAGAAAGGAGTAGTTTTCATACAATGTGGCAGTCAGTGTTCAGATGAATGATTTTCTTACGAGGAAACTTGGAGTATGAATTTTATGGCCGATATTATTATTGGACAAAATTACGATTCGTTCAACCTATAACTAAAAAATGTAAATTTGATGAAAATTAAATTGTGTAATTTCAGGATCCACCATTGCTAAATGCAAAAAAGCACATACTAGAAAAGTAGAAATGGTTCCAGCTTCATTAATAACAATCATTGCAGGAGATCGAGGGCTTCGGGGGAATTAGGCAAGTTTGTAAGTATGGTCTAATTAAGATTATTAAAGGAGTCTGTGTCTTTCTTTCAATTAAAAGACTTTATTCTGGCTGTTTCTTTGTTTGCCATATAACTATAGGATTAGTAAAGGATAGGTGTCTTATAGATGCCTCTCCATTATTAAGCCATGGGCTTGATGTCACCTGACAATACAAAGGTGACATCAACCCCACAAGTAGGAACCTCACTTACCACCACTACAGGGCAAGTGGGAAGAGCCGGGCAAAGAACCAGAATTGGCGCATCTGAAAGATGTGCCTTTTCTTGGCAGCTGCAGGTTGCTATTTTTAGGCTGAGGGGCCCATATCCATGGCCCCTTACCAGCCTGAGAATACCAGCCCCCAGCTGTAAAAAATACAGCGTGGAGTCTATTCTTGATAACTAGCTTTGCTGAAGCTGACAGCTGAGGGTTGTATCCCCCAGCTGTGAATTTTGCCAGGCTGGTTAGCAAAAATACAGGGGAACCAACGATATTTTTTTATATTATTTATTTTACGCGCCGGAGCGACTGATGAATTCTTCCATCTGCCACTCCTGCTCTCACTGTTATTAGCGGCAGCAGGTGTCGGATGATGGGATCAGTAGTACCATCATCTGACACTAGTGACCGGAGGTAAACATTATACCTCTGATCACAGCGGAGCACTCACGCTGTCTTTTGACAGAGTGGGAACCGCGGCTTTCTGACTGGCGGGGATGATATCACCGCTGATCAGAAGCTGTGTTTGCAGCACCGTCATGTGCATGACAGCGCAATAAACACCCAGTGTTTGGGCAGTCAAACCCAAACAGTAAGGCCGGAGTTTTACTACATAATACGGACGATTGCTATGTGATAAAAAATCGCATAGCACTCAGACAAATGTTAATCTACGGGGCAGCTCCTATCATCCGTTGTTATTTCGGCCACATTATTTGTGCGAGAGAAATTGCAGCATGCTGTGATTTGCACCACATTACAGCCGAGACTTGCCAATGAAAGTCTATGTGTGCAAGAATAACTCGCACACCACACGGACCATCAATGTGACTTGCGAGAAATACGCACCGGTGTCCTTTAGAAAAGTCAGCAATTCAGTGCAGTGTACTGTAAAATCACATTGACAGGTTAAAACAGAATAGATAGAATAAATGTATACACATAATATAGGTATATACAGTGGGGCAAAAAAGTATTTAGTCAGTCAGCAATAGTGCAAGTTCCACCACTTAAAAAGATGAGAGGCATCTGTAATTTACATCATAGGTAGACCTCAACTATGGGAGACAAACTGAGAAAAAAAATCCAGAAAATCAAATTGTCTGTTTTTTTAACATTTTATTTGCATATTATGGTGGAAAATAAGTATTTGGTCAGAAACAAACAATCAAGATTTCAGGCTCTCACAGACCTGTAACTTCTTCTTTAAGAGTCTCCTCTTTCCTCCACTCATTACCTGTAGTAATGGCACCTGTTTAAACTTGTTATCAGTATAAAAAGACACCTGTGCACACCCTCAAACAGTCTGACTCCAAACTCCACTATGGTGAAGACCAAAGAGCTGTCAAAGGACACCAGAAACAAAATTGTAGCCCTGCACCAGGCTGGGAAGACTGAATCTGCAATAGCCAACCAGCTTGGAGTGAAGAAATCAACAGTGGGAGCAATAATTGGAAAATGGAAGACATACAAGACCACTGATAATCTCCCTCGATCTGGGGCTCCACGCAAAATCCCACCCCGTGGGGTCAGAATGATCACAAGAACGGTGAGCAAAAATCCCAGAACCACGCGGGGGGACCTAGTGAATGAACTGCAGAGAGCTGGGACCAATGTAACAAGGCCTACCATAAGTAACACACTACGCCACCATGGACTCAGATCCTGCAGTGCCAGACGTGTCCCACTGCTTAAGCCAGTACATGTCCGGGCCCGTCTGAAGTTTGCTAGAGAGCATTTGGATGATCCAGAGCAGTTTTGGGAGAATGTCCTATGGTCTGATGAAACCAAACTGGAACTGTTTGGTAGAAACACAACTTGTCGTGTTTGGAGGAAAAATAATACTGAGTTGCATCCATCAAACACCATACCTACTATAAAGCATGGTGGTGGAAACATCATGCTTTGGGTCTGTTTCTCTGCAAAGGGGCCAGGACGACTGATCCGGGTACATGAAAGAATGAATGGGGCCATGTATCGTGAGATTTTGAGTGCAAACCTCCTTCCATCAGCAAGGGCATTGAAGATGAAACGTGGCTGGGTCTTTCAACATGACAATGATCCAAAGCACACCGTCAGGACAATGAAGGAGTGGCTTCGTAAGAAGCATTTAAAGGTCCTGGAGTGGCCTAGCCAGTCTCCAGATCTCAACCCTATAGAAAACCTTTGGAGGGAGTTGAAAGTCCGTGTTGCCAAGCGAAAAGCCAAAAACATCACTTTTTAAGTGGTGGAACTTGCACTATTGCTGACTGACTAAATACTTTTTTGCCCCACTGTATATATACTGTATATATATATATATATATATATATATATATATATATATATACTGTATATATATATATATATAAAAGAAAAAGGAAAACAGCACGTGCTGTTTTCCTTTTTCTTTTTTATATTTGAACCACCTACAATAGTGGTTTGGAAAGCTTTGCACGTCTTTTCAAGGTAGTATTTTGATGCTGTTCCTTTTTTCATTATATGTATATATATATATATATATATATATATACGACTCAAAAAATAATGGGAACACTAAAATCCCACATCCTAGATATCACTGAATGAAATATTCCAGTTGTAAATCTTTATTCATTGCATAGTGGAATGCGTTGAGAACAATAAAACCTAAAAATTATCAACGTAAATCACAACTAATATCCCACAGAGGTCTGGAGTTGGATTGATGCTCAAAATCAAAGTGGAAAATTAAGTTACAGGCTCATCCAATTTCAGTGGAGATGCCTCAAGACAAGGAAATGATGCTCAGTAGTGTGTGTGGCCTCCACATGCCTGTATGACCTCCCTACAATGCCTGGGCATGCACTTGATGAGGCAGCGGATGGTCTCCTGAGGGATCTCATCCCAGACCTGGACTAAAGCATCCACCAACTTTTGGACAGTCTGTGGTGCAGCGTGATGTTGGTGGATAATGCAAGACATGATGTCCCAGATGTGTTCAATCGGATTCAGGTCTGGGGAACGGGCGGGCCAGTCCATAGCTTCAATGCATTCATCTTGCAGGAACTGCTGACTCACTCCAGCCACATGAGGTCTGGCATTGTCCTGCATTAGGAGGAACCCAGGGCCAACCGCACCAGCATATGGTCTCACAAGGGGTCTGAGGATTTCATCTCGGTACCTAATGGCAGTGAGGCTACCTCTGGCAAGCACATGGAGTGCTGTGCAGCCCTCCAAAGAAATGCCACCCCACACCATTACTGACACACTGCCAAACCAGTCTTGCTGAAGGATGTTGCAGGCAGCAGATTCCTCTCCACGGTGTCTCCAGACTCTTTCACATCTGTCACATGTGCTCAGTGTGAACCTGCTTTCATCTGTGAAGAGAACAGGGTGCCAGTGGCGAATTTGCCAATTCTGGTGTTCTGTGGCAAATGCAAAGCATCCTGCATGGTGTTGGGCTCTTAGCACAACCCTCATCTGTACACGTCGGGCACTCAGACCATCCTCATGGAGTCAGTTTCTAACCGTTTGTGCAGACACATGCACATTTGTGGCCTGCTGGAGGTCATTTTGTATGGCTCTGTCAGTGCTTCTCCTGTTCCTCCTTGCACAAAGGCTGAGATAGCGGTCCTGCTGTTGGGTTGTTGCCCTCCTATGGCCCCTCAAAGTCTCCTAGTGTACTGGCCTGTCTCCTGGTAGCCTCTGGACACTACACTGACAGACACAGCAAAACTTGCCACAGCTCGCACTGATATGCCATCCTGGATGAGCTTCACTACCTGAGCCACTTGTGTGGGTTGTAGAGTCCGTCTCATGCTACCTCGAGTGTGAAAGGACAACCAACATTCAAAAGTGACCAAAACATCAGCCAGAAAGCATTGGTACTGAGATGTGGTCTGTGGTTCCCACCTGCGGAACGACTCCTTTATTGAGTGTGTCTTGATAATTGCCAATAATTTCCATCTGTTGTCTATTCTATTTGCACAGCAACATGTGAAATTGATTGTCAAACAATGTTGCTTCCTAAGTGGACAATTTGATTTCACAGAAGTTTCGATTTACTTTAAGTTATATTCTGTTGTTTAAGTGTTCCCTTTATTTTTTTGAGCAGTGTATATATATATATATATATATATATATATATATATATGTGTCAGTGATACACACACATATATATATCTAAATTTATATTTCAAAGAGAGTTAGATAGCAGAATAGCCAATAATTCAATTGTCGGGTTCTGTAAAATCATTACAGAACTCGACAGGATATGAGACATGATTTACCTACAATAAACCATTGCATATCCGTTAGATTTGTATATGTCCCTGACTAATAATGTTAGCAGTGTGTGTGTGTAAAATTTTGGAGCTGTAGGTGTTAAGTTAAAGGATTAATTCACGGAAAAAACTGGCGTGGGCTCCCGCACAATTTTCTCCACCAGAGAGGGAAAGCCAGTGACTGACGGCAGATATTAATAGCCTAGAGAGGGACCATGGTTATTGCCCCCAACCCGGCTAAAAAAAAAAATCTGCCCCTCAGCCACCCCAAAAAAGTTGCACCTGTAAGATGCGCCTATTCCGGTGCAAAGCCTCTCTTCCCATTGCCCTGTGGCGGTGGCATATGGGGTAATAAGGGGTTTATGTCACCTTGCTATTGTAAGGGGCGTTGCGCAAGTGGTTTGACATCTAAATGGGTAAGAGGCACACCTTTATACACCTTTGATTTATTGACATTTGTATGATACCTTATCTGACTATTTGGAATTGTGGTCATTTCCTTAAGATTAATGGTCTCCATTTTGAATCATGGCCATACTGACTCATGGACATTATTGAAATAAGAGCTCATTAGGGCCCTTTAACCCATTATGTGTCCTGTGGTGTGTTTACCTGAGTATGCATATATTTTGTACATGCACTATGCACTTTAATGCTTGACTGCTCTCTGGTTTCTGCCATGTGGTTGCACATGATGTCTTCCCTTGTTATATAGCTACATTGCTGCCCGCCTGTTTTACTATGCACTATGGTATGGTTTGTATGTGTACCAATTGTTTATATGTCAAGCTCTTTTGACTAAATAAAGATATTTTGCATTTTTTCATGATATAATGAACTTGGATCATTATTATCAAGAATTGTCCATGCCTAAAAAATAGGATATTTAAAGCTCTTCCGTTTTCATGCATGCTGTAAGGTGACATTTAGCCTGGTTAATAATGGAGAGGTGTCAATAAGACACCTATCCATCACTAATCCTATAGTATGAAAGGGTTAAAAATACACACACACGTTAAGAATAAATTCTTTTAATGAAATAATGAAACACACAGGTTTAACATCTTTATTACTCTCTCAATCCAAGCGAAGCTCTCGTTCTTCTGTAAAAAAAAATCCAAAATAAAAAAGCAACAATATCCCATACCTGTCCGCCGTACAGTCAAGTCCCACGCTGCCATTCATCTCAAGGGGTTAAATAGTTTACAACCCGGAGTGCTGCTAATGCTACCGGCTGAGCTGTAAACCACGGAGGAATGAATAAAAAGCTGCCTGCGCAACCTCCCCACCTGACCGAACATGAACTCATTAGCATGGCAAAGTTACTGAACGTCTTCCCATGCTGTCAAGTTCACCACATCAGGCGGGGAATCTGCGCAGCCTAAGTGTTGACAAGCCTGACAATATAAATGACCTATTAGAGTGGGTCATCAATATTCAAGCTGTGGGGTCTAGCATCTGACATCTGCACAATCAGCTGTGATAAAACACTGACACAGCCCATTAAGTGACACATCACTGGAATCATGCTGCTATTAGATTAAAACTAATCCAACACCCGGCAGCACCAATGCTGTTTTCAGCTCCAATGGCAGAACCAGAAACACATGGGCTACTTGCACATTGAACAAGTCCGTAGGAACCTGTTCACCCACCACCAAGAAACTTGAAGACACAAAAGAGCACAGTGAGGTCAAAAATACTCTTTTGTAAAAAAAATCACAGTAAGAAGCAAGTGCTAGTCAAAAGATGGAAAAAACAAGGTATTTAGTTGATACGCTTTTTTGCAAAAAAATGTATACTAAGCTGCTCCTTGGTGTAGCAGCCAAGGTAAGGTATTTTTTTGCAAAAAAGCGTATCAACTAAATACCCTGTTTTTTCCATCTTTTGACTAGCACTTGCTTATTACTGTTATTTTTTACAACAGAGTATTTTTGACCTCACTGTGCTCTTTTGTGTCTTCAAGTTTCTTGGTGGTGGGTGAACAGGTTCCTACGGACTTGTTCAATGTGCAAGTAGCCCATGTGTTTCTGGTTCTGTAATTGTTCTCTTGTTTCTACAAGACTGGGGAGTTCACCACTCCTTATGGGTCATTTGCATCAAAGCTGTTCCATCCTGCATGTCCACATGGATATTCCGTCTCTGAACCCTGATTACACAGGTTATATACAGATGATCAGGTTTTTAAATACATCAGATAGGGATTATATACATTAGATAGGACTGCTCTATTATGGGTATACCTTGACGATTGGTGGAGCAGCTTGGTATACATTTTTTTACAAAAAAGCGTATCAACTAAATACCCTGTTTTTTCCATCTTTTGACTAGCACTTGCTTATTACTGTGATTTTTTTTACAACAGAGTATTTTTGACCTCACTGTGCTCTTTTGTGTCTCCAATGGCAGCAGGATGTAAACAGTGACTGGAGCAGGACACTGTTCACCAGGTAGAAGCTGGTGCCAAGATTTTCAGATTAGCTCTTGTTTAATTAAACAGGAGCCAAGCTTCAGATTTCTACAATGTTTAATACACAGTGAATAGCTGTGCTGATCCATTTATGGGTAGAGTCCCTGATTCCAGTGATGTGTCACTTACTGACCTGTGTGTTGTAATTTCAATAAAATCATTGTTTTATCAGCAGGAGATTATCACTTACATGCATGAGTCATGCAGTCCTGCTCCTTCTAACGCCATCACTGAATGGCAGATTTCTGCCTATGGACAGTGTGCACAGGAAGTTGGCAATCAGTGGTATGGGTGGGGTTATACAGAGCTCAGCATTCTGAGGACTGGTAGATCTGAAGAAGAACAAAACAATGATGTTGTGAGCAGGTGCGCGGGATGCAGTGATGGACAGGAGGCAGAGCAAGGGTTAACAAGTTAATAACAGGGGAATACTCCATGTAGGGAGGTAAGGGTTAAACAAGGGATTAAACAGAGTAAATGGCAAATGATATTGTGAGGTGAAGAATAAAGGATCAGGTAACGGCAGTTCCTGTGAAGCGCTTGTGTCAGGAGTTCCTCAAACTGTAACACTTGCTGGGAACTCAATAGCACTGGCAACGGCTGGTGCAGTGTCTTTTCCAAGAAGGTCCTGTGGGCAACAATGCCCCGTCTTCTGGCGGCATTGGTCGGTCTCCGGTACCTTCCACTGAGCCAAGTCCATATACTGCAGTGACTGACAAGGGTACGGGCCACAGTCCTATAACGTGGCTCTCCAAATATACACTGCTGAAGTCAGGGCCTCTCATGAGTGGGAAAATAGTACTCACTAGCCTAAAATGTTTCACACCTCGCTCCGCGATGACCAACGGGCACCCTGCACATCTCTTCTCACAGTCTCTGTCAGCAGTCATGGTGGCGGTGCGGTGTTCTGGGGCTGCAGCGCTCACTGGTCCCTGCTGCGCACAATCTGCTCCTGCCAAGTCTTTCTCTGAGCCACTGCTCAGTGCACGGCTTCCCTTAGTGCAGCAATCCCTCTCTTTGGACTGCTGCACAATGCCCGGCTTCTCCCCTTGCAGCGGCCCCTCTGTAGACGGTGGGGCCCTGTTGCAGTGCCGGTGCTCAGTGGGGAGTGGAAACGGAGGGCGCCGCTCGCCTGAGTGCGCACTGCCCTCCGTTGGTGCCAAAACTCCTCTACTGCGCATGCTTCCTCCTTTTATCTCCCCGCCCCCCTAGGACAGGAGGAAGGTCCTGCTCATTTTTGCTTTTCCCTGGGAACAGGAGATGAACCTCGACAGTTCCGGCCCCGGAAAGCAGGCACCCGTGATGCTGTCGTCTCCCTTACATTGTCATCAATATTGCAACAAGCAGTTCAAAAAGTGAATCTGGGTCTGTGCCTCTACATTATGCTGCTTTCAGATTACAAAGCAAAAACCTGCTAACGGATTCCCATAGAGACATTAACTTGCAAAAACGTTTAACTTCTTAGGTATTTGAAATGCAAGACAAAGCTTAAAAAAGACACAATCGTTTTCCCCTCTCCCTGCAATGCTGATCACTTGGCTTGCAGTGATGGCCATTTATGTCTTAACCCAACGTGACTTGTAGTGCAAAAGCGGTCCGGTTAAAATGGTCGAATTCCTATACAGTGGGGCAAAAAAGTATTTATTCAGTCAGCAATAGTGCAAGTTCCACCACTTAAAAAGATGAGAGGCGTCTGTAATTTACATCATAGGTAGACCTCAACTATGGGATACAAACTGAGAAAAAAAAATCCAGAAAATCACATTGTCTGTTTTTTTATCATTTTTTTGCATATTATGGTGGAAAATAAGTATTTGGTCAGAAACAAACAATCAAGATTTCTGGCTCTTACAGACCTGTGACTTCTTCTTTAAGAGTCTCCTCTTTCCTCCACTCATTACCTGTAGTAATGGCACCTGTTTAAACTTGTTATCAGTATAAAAAGACACCTGTGCACACCCTCAAACAGTCTGACTCCAAACTCCACTATGGTGAAGACCAAAGAGCTGTCAAAGGACACCAGAAACAAAATTGAAGCCCTGCACCAGGCTGGGAAGACTGAATCTGCAATAGCCAACCAGCTTGGAGTGAAGAAATCAACAGTGGGAGCAATAATTAGAAAATGGAAGACATACAAGACCACTGATAATCTCCCTCGATCTGGGGCTCCACGCAAAATCCCACCCCGTGGGGTCAGAATGATCACAAGAACGGTGAGCAAAAATCCCAGAACCACGCGGGGGGACCTAGTGAATGAACTGCAGAGAGCTGGGACCAATGTAACAAGGCCTACCATAAGTAACACACTACGCCACCATGGACTCAGATCCTGCAGTGCCAGACGTGTCCCACTGCTTAAGCCAGTACATGTCCGGGCCCGTCTGAAGTTTGCTAGAGAGCATATGGATGATCCAGAGGAGTTTTGGGAGAATGTCCTATGGTCTGATGAAACCAAACTGGAACTGTTTGGTAGAAACACAACTTGTCGTGTTTGGAGGAAAAAGAATACTGAGTTGCATCCATCAAACACCATACCTACTGTAAAGCATGGTGGTGGAAACATCATGCTTTGGGGCTGTTTCTCTGCAAAGGGGCCAGGACGACTGATCCGGGTACATGAAAGAATGAATGGGGCCATGTATCGTGAGATTTTGAGTGCAAACCTCCTTCCATCAGCAAGGGCATTGAAGATGAAACGTGGCTGGGTCTTTCAACATGACAATGATCCAAAGCACACCGCCAGGGCAACGAAGGAGTGGCTTCGTAAGAAGCATTTCAAGGTCCTGGAGTGGCCTAGTCAGTCTCCAGATCTCAACCCTATAGAAAACCTTTGGAGGGAGTTGAAAGTCCGTGTTGCCAAGCGAAAAGCCAAATACATCACTGCTCTAGAGGAGATCTGCATGGAGGAATGGGCCAACATACCAACAACAGTGTGTGGCAACCTTGTGAAGACTTACAGAAAACGTTTGACCTCTGTCATTGCCAACAAAGGATATATTACAAAGTATTGAGATGAAATTTTGTTTCTGACCAAATACTTATTTTCCACCATAATATGCAAAAAAAATGATAAAAAAACAGACAATGTGATTTTCTGAATTTTTTTTTCTCAGTTTGTCTCCCATAGTTGAGGTCTACCTATGATGTAAATTACAGACGCCTCTCATCTTTTTAAGTGGTGGAACTTGCACTATTGCTGACTAAATACTTTTTTGCCCCACTGTATATGAAATATTTATACCAGATAGTTTTAATTATAGATTTAAACTAACATTTTTAAGCTAATGAACCATTAGATTATTGAAACATTTTCAGGCCATGCAATTTTGCTGGTAATGTACTGCATTTGCTTTGCATTTATGGACTGCGATAAATTCCTGGAAGGGAATGCAGAATGAATCATGGTTTGGCAAGGAAACAACTGGATGCAGTTTTCTGGTGCAAACTAGGTCAAGCACAATATGCATGCATAGGCTATATTCTCTATCTTTAAATGACCTGCAGTAACCACAGAGTAGTCTGTATTATGCTATTATTTATCATACTGACACGATTTGATACATATAGATTTATATATATATAGATAGATATATATCTATATACAGTATATATAGATATATATATATATACATATATATATATATGTATATATATATATATATATATATATATATATGTATATATACAGGTCCTTCTCAAAAAATTAGCATATAGTGTTAAATTTCATTATTTACCATAATGTAATGATTACAATTAAACTTTCATATATTATAGATTCATTATCCACCAACTGAAATTTGTCACGTCTTTTATTATTTTAATACTGATGATTTTGGCATACAACTCCTGATAACCCAAAAAACCTGTCTCAATAAATTAGCAGATCAAGAAAAGGTTCTCTAAACGACCTATTACCCTAATCTTCTGAATCAACTAATTAACTCTAAACAGATGCAAAAGATACCTGAGGCTTTTATAAACTCCCTGCCTGGTTCATTACTCAAAACCCCCATCATGGGTAAGACTAGCGACCTGACAGATGTCAAGAAGGCCATCATTGACACCCTCAAGCAAGAGGGTAAGACCCAGAAAGAAATTTCTCAACAAATAGGCTGTTCCCAGAGTGCTGTATCAAGGCACCTCAATGGTAAGTCTGTTGGAAGGAAACAATGTGGCAGAAAACGCTGTACAACGAGAAGAGGAGACCGGACCCTGAGGAAGATTGTGGAGAAGGACCGATTCCAGACTTTGGGGAACCTGAGGAAGCAGTGGACTGAGTCTGGTGTGGAAACATCCAGAGCCACCGTGCACAGGCGTGTGCAGGAAATGGGCTACAGGTGCCGCATTCCCCAGGTAAAGCCACTTTTCAACCATAAACAGCGGCAGAGGCGCCTGACCTGGGCTACAGAGAAGCAGCACTGGACTGTTGCTAAGTGGTCCCAAGTACTTCTTTCTGATGAAAGCAAATTTTGCATGTCATTCGGAAATCAAGGTGCCAGAGTCTGGAGGAAGACTGGGGAGAAGGAAATGCCAAAATGCCTGAAGTCCAGTGTCAAGTACCCACAGTCAGTGATGGTGTGGGGTGCCATGTCAGCTGCTGGTGTTGGTCCACTGTGTTTCATCAAGGGCAGGGTCAATGCAGCTAGCTATCAGGAGATTTTGGAGCACTTCATGCTTCCATCGGCTGAAATGCTTTATGGAGATGAAGATTTCATTTTTCAGCACGACCTGGCACCTGCTCACAGTGCCAAAACCACTGGTAAATGGTTTACTGACCATGGTATTACTGTGCTCAATTGGCCTGCCAACTCTCCTGACCTGAACCCCATAGAGAATCTGTGGGATATTGTGAAGAGAAAGTTGAGAGACGCAAGACCCAACACTCTGGATGAGCTTAAGGCCGCTATTGAAGCATCCTGGGCCTCCATAACATCTCAGCAGTGTCACAGGCTGATTGCCTCCATGCCACGCCGCATTGAAGCAGTCATTTCTGCCAAAGGATTCCCGACCAAGTATTGAGTGCATAACTGAACATTATTATTTGTTGGTTTTTTTGTTTGTTATTAAAAAACACTTTTATTTGATTGGATGGGTGAAATATGCTAATTTATTGAGACAGGTTTTTTGGGTTATCAGGAGTTGTATGCCAAAATCATCAGTATTAAAACAATAAAAGACGTGACAAATTTCAGTTGGTGGATAATGAATCTATAATATATGAAAGTTTAATTGTAATCATTACATTATGGTAAATAATGAAATTTAACACTATATGCTAATTTTTTGAGAAGGACCTGTATATATATATATATATATATATATATATATATATATATATGCTACCAATCTTTTTTACTTCATTTCTTAAGTTAGTTGTAGCTGTTTACTTTTTCCTACACAATACATACTGCTGGTGAGAAATGTCATTTTAAAATCTTTATGGATAATTTTGAAAACTGTCTACAAAATAAGACATGGTCTTTCAGTACATTATTTTTGCTCCAAAAGATGGTTAGGGTTTAATTTCATGGGATATCTTATTTTTTCCAAGAACAACAATTTATATTTAATTTTGAACCAAATAAATCAACATTTATTCAAATATAATAATGTCATCACACACTGCACATACACTTGTATATACACACACTGCACAAATACATGTATATAGACACACACTGCACAGCTGCATGTATATAAACACACTTCACATATACTTGTATATACACACACTGCACATATACATGTATATACACACACTGCACAGCTACATTTATATACACACACTGCACATATAGATGTATATACACACTGCACAGCTACATTTATTTACAGACACTGCACGTATACTTGTATATACATGCACTGCACATCTACATGTATATACACACGCTGCACATATGCATGTATATACACACTGCACATGTACATGTATATACACACACTGCACATCTACATGTACTGTATATGCACACACTGCACAGCTACATTTATATACAGACACTTCACATATACATGTATATACACACTGCACAGTTACATTTATATACAGACACTGCACATATACTTGTATATACATGCACTGCACATCTACATGTATATACACACTGCACAGCTACATTTATATACAGACACTGCACATATACTTCTTTATACATGCACTGCACATCTACATGTATATACACACACTGCACATCTACATGTACTGTATATACACACACTGCACATACAGTACATACCAGCCTGCCTCCTCTTCAGTTCTCCTAGATCCTGCTATGAAAGGACATCATGCCTAAATGACTGTGATGTAACCAAAGGTCTGCTTGAGCAGTTTTAACTTTGAAATAGAAATTCTGGGAGCTCCTTAGAGAGTGGTGGCCCTGGGTAAATGATCAGGTGGTCCCCCCTCCAAATATGAACCTGACTGTAACTAGGGCTTATTTTTGTAGTAGGGCTCCAAACATCTTTTCAATCATGATAGGCCTT
Source organism: Ranitomeya imitator (assembly GCF_032444005.1). Lineage (NCBI taxonomy): Eukaryota > Metazoa > Chordata > Amphibia > Anura > Dendrobatidae > Ranitomeya > Ranitomeya imitator. The sequence goes on from NC_091288.1 coordinate 168,912,011, forward strand.
TTTCGGGATAGGTCTAATTTTCCTGGAAACATGGTCCATTATACTATTTGAAATAAAAATTGCAACAATTAATTCATCCTCCTGTCTTGATACATCTTAGAATTCTTCCCTAATGGTTTTAAGCATGCATCTTGTGTCAGGCCATAGGTATGCATCTTGATATACAAACAAAAACTTCAATTTTTACAATTCTATTTTATAAAAATCTATACTTTCCAAAACACTGATTTTTTTTGTAATTCAATCTACGCGAATTAAGTAAAATGGTGGCCAATTTGCCACCATTTTGCTAAAATGTACAAGGTTAGCATGAGGTTGAAAAAAAAAACTAATTCTTTACCACTCACCTTTCCAGCCAACTCCATTGCTTGCTGCCTGGTCATCCGTGGCTCTTCTTTCCATCGTTGTACACCACATCTCCAGCATCTTCACTCTAGGGTGGGGATTTCAGGCCTTGGAGGTGACTGTGCATTGTTAGAACACTACATACATCGTAACATTTATGATATCAGGATGTGGGCTACTTAGTGGGAACATCCAAATCCTGGTCCTGCCTGGAAGTCCCATCCTAGAGTGAAAATTGACAACAGTGGGAAAAAAAGCAAAGGAAGGCCGAATGGTGAGCAGCAAGCAGTGGTGACATCTAGAAAGGTGAAGCTGTCAGGTACTAGGGTTTTCTTCCATATCTAACCTTAGTTATATTGTAATACCCCAAGGTATAATAAGGGACATTCAATTCATAGAGAACAACTTTGCTGCAGATTGAATTTTCTGGTAAAATCTGCGTGTTTTGGTAAAATCGAATCTCGCCAGGTCTGCACATCTCACATTTCGACCATTATAATATTCAAATCTACATAAAACTCAAGTGAGTTTGTAAACTCTTGGTTTTCTTGTTTTTACTTGGTTCAGAGCTTTATGTAATTTTCTTCATCATACCCAGAATGAAAGTACAAATTTTGGGTCCTGTGACTTCTGGAATCTGCACGCTGATTTGCACTACCAGACCTTTAACTCAAACCAGTTAGCTGACGCGAAGCAGCAGCACCGATACAATAGTGCTGTGCCCACCATGCTACTAAGCTTTCTCCAAAGCTGCGTTGCTAACTTATCGATGGCCAGTCATATGGACACATGGAAAGACAGAGCAGATCTTACAGGAGAAGTGTCCCGGCTCTTTCTAACAATCAGTGGGGCATCACAGGTAATAACCCCCAACTGTTTAGACATTAAAGGCATAGTGATACAGTATCCGAGTCTTCTGTAAGAAAACTGCTTTCATCTAAAAATATCCAGATGCCTGAAAAAGAGAAGACCCAATGTGATAATGTCAAATGTGTTTATTTTGTCTCGGTTCACAATCATATTGATTCGTACATGACCTTCGAATTCTTCTGAGCTGACAGTTTAGACCATAATATATGGTGTCATTCAGTCCTTTTCTATGACTCCTCACAGCATTGTATACAGCACCTTTGGCAGCGGTTTTTATTTTAGAGCCCGTAATACCCATGATTTGTGACAGAGCCTGATTTTTATGGCAGCGTAAGGTTTTCGAAACACAATCCAAAGATAGAAATATGTGATGAAATATTGAACAGAACGCGAGGGTTCATCTCTCTTTCAAATTAGACCTTCATTCTCTAAAGTCTGATGTCCCTTGATCATACTGACAGTCAGCACAGATGTCAGGGCGCTTAGTTTATTGCTAAAGTTGTGAAAATTAGGACTTATATAAACGATTCACTTTGCTAATAACTTTCATTTAACGGATATAAAATGAGTGCGTTTTCAAATTAATTTTTTTTGCACAGAAATATTTATAATAATTTTTAATTGATAAAATATAGGCCTTTCATCACACTACTTTTTTTCATACCTTTACCAGGTTTACATTCAATTTGGATAAATCCCATTCAAATGGATCTGTCACTTTTCCATTGGAATCCTTTTATTACCGGTATCAAAAACATTGCTTCAATCTATGCTTTTCATGTAATCAGAAACACTACATTTTTAGTGCTGGCTTTGTGATCCTGTTATTGGCCCAAACCTAGGTATTTCCAACTGCTTGCCTTCTATTAAAAATATACATTCTCATAGTATCAGCATTAAAAAATGCTAAGGAAAAGTATTGATACAGCAATCATAACGCATAATTCGCCAATGTGATATATTACTTGTCATACGCCATATACCAGCATTATAAAATCATGTTTCATTTCAGCTAAAAGAATCCAAGGTTAAGTCTGAAGATATTGTTGTTGATTTATAGATAAGATATTCTCACAGAAGCAAGACCCCTAGAGGCCTCCTGCACCAGAATTATCTCCAGAAAACAAATCATTGTTTATGTTTTATCTATGAAATAACTTAATAATTAATTAATTCAGTATGAGCATGTGTCCGTCAAAATGATGCGTCTGTCATACAGAATTTTTATTTGAACACTGCACCCTTTTGCAACACAGCAGATCTCTCCACTATAGTCATAGAATCATAGAATGTTAGAGTTGGAAGGGACCTCTATGGTCATCGTGTCCAACCTCCTGCTCAATGCAGGATTCACTAAACCATCTCTGTTTGAAGACTGCCATTGAAGGAGAACTCACCACTTCTCATGGCAGCCTGTTACTCTCATTGATCACCCTCACTGTCAAAAAATTTTTTCCTAATATCTAATCTGTATCTTCTCCCTTTCAGTTTCATTCCATTGCATCTTCTGTTTCCATGTGCAAATGAGAATAATGATGATCCCACTACACTGTGACAGCCCTTCAGATATTTGCTATGTCTCCTCTTAGCCTTCTTTCTTGCAAGCTAAACATTCCCAGGTGTTATGAAAGGCAATTCAGAATCACAATGGACATGGAGGTCAGAGCACATACAGTGAACTGACAATAACCCAAAATAATAGAACGAGCTCTGAGACGTGGGAACTCTGCAGACCGCAATCCCTAAGCCTATCAAACCACACTAAAGGTAGCCGTGGAGCGCTCCTGACCAGAACCTAGGCGCCTCGTCACAGCCTGAGAAACTAGCTAATCCTGAAGAAAGAAAAATAAGCCTACCTTGCCTCAGAGAAATTCCCCAAAGGAAAAGGCAGCCCCCCACATATAATGACTGTGAGTAAGATGAAAACACAAACATAGAGATGAAACAGATTTAGCAAAGTGAGGCCCGACTAGCTGAACGGAACGAGGATAGGAAGATAAATTTGCGGTCAGCAAAAAACCTATTAAAAAAAACCACGCAGAGGGGACCAAAAAGACCCTCCGCACCGACTAACGGTACGGAGATGGTCCCTCTGCGTCTCAGAGCTTCCAGCAGGCGAGAAAAACCAATAAAGCAAGCTGGACAGAAAAATAGCAACAAAATAACATAAGCACAACTTAGCTTTGCAGAGCAGCAGGCCACAGGAATGATCCAGGGAAAAAACAAGTCCCACACTGAAACATTGACAGGAAGCATAGATCAAAGCATCAGGTGGAGTTAAGTAGAGAAGAAGCTAATGAGCTCACCAGATCACCTGAGGGAGGAAACTCAGAAGCTGCAGTACCACTTTCCTCCACAAACGGAAGATCCCAGAGAGAATCAGCCGAAGTACCACTTGTGACCACAGGAGTGAACTCTGCCACAGAATTCACAACAGTACCCCCCCCCTTGAGGAGGGGTCACCGAACCCTCACCAGAGCCCCCAGGCCGACCAGGATGAGCCACATGAAAGGCACAAACAAGATCGGGAGCATGGACATCAGAGGCAAAAACCCAGGAATTAATCTCCTGAGCATAACCCTTCCATTTAACCAGATACTGGAGTTTCCGTCTTGAAACTCGAGAATCCAAAATCTTCTCCACAATATACTCCAATTCCCCCTCCACCAAAACCGGGGCAGGAGGCTCAACAGATGGAACCATAGGTGCCACGTATCTCCGCAACAATGACCTATGGAATACGTTATGTATGGAAAAAGAATCTGGAAGGGTCAGACGAAAATACACAGGATTAAGAACCTCAGAAATCCTATACGGACCAATAAAACGAGGTTTAAACTTAAGAGAGGAAACCTTCATAGGAATATGACGAGAAGACAACCAAACCAGATCCCCAACACGAAGTCGGGGACCCACACGGCGTCTGCGATTAGCGAAAAGTTGAGCCTTCTCCTGGGACAAGGTCAAATTATCCACTACCTGAGTCCAAATCTGCTGCAACCTGTCCACCACAGTATCCACACCAGGACAGTCCGAAGACTCAACCTGTCCAGAAGAGAAACGAGGATGGAACCCAGAATTGCAGAAAAACGGTGAAACCAAGGTAGCCGAGCTGGCCCGATTATTAAGGTCGAACTCAGCCAAAGGCAAAAAGGACATCCAGTCATCCTGATCAGCAGAAACAAAGCACCTCAGATATGTTTCCAAGGTCTGATTGGTTCGCTCGGTCTGGCCATTAGTCTGAGGATGGAAAGCCGAGGAAAAAGACAAGTCAGTGCCCATCCTACCACAAAAGGCTCGCCAAAACCTCGAAACAAACTGGGAACCTCTGTCAGAAACAATATTCTCTGGAATGCCATGCAAACGAACCACATGCTGGAAGAACAAAGGCACCAAATCAGAGAAGGAAGGCAGTTTAGACAAGGGTACCAGATGGACCATCTTAGAAAAGCGATCACAGACCACCCAAATGACTGACATCTTTTGAGAAACGGGAAGGTCAGAAATAAAATCCATAGAGATATGTGTCCAAGGCCTCTTCGGGACCGGCAAGGGCAAAAGCAACCCACTGGCACGAGAACAGCAGGGCTTAGCCCGAGCACAAATCCCACAGGACTGCACAAAAGTACGCACATCCCGCGACAGAGAGGGCCACCAAAAGGATCTAGCCACCAACTCTCTGGTACCAAAGATTCCAGGATGACCAGCCAACACCGAACAATGAAGTTCAGAGATAACTCTATTCGTCCACCTATCAGGGACGAACAGTTTCTCCGCTGGGCAACGATCAGGTTTATTAGCCTGAAATTTTTGCAACACCTGCCGCAAATCAGGGGAGATGGCAGACACAATTACTCCTTCCTTGAGGATACCCGCCGGCTCAGATAAACCCGGAGAATCGGGTACAAAACTCCTAGACAGAGCATCCGCCTTCACATTTTTAGAGCCCGGAAGGTACGAAATCACAAAGTCAAAACGGGCAAAAAACAACGACCAACGAGCTTGTCTAGGATTCAAGCGCTTGGCAGACTCGAGATAAGTCAAGTTCTTATGATCAGTCAATACCACCACGCGATGCTTAGCTCCTTCAAGCCAATGACGCCACTCCTCGAATGCCCACTTCATGGCCAGCAACTCTCGGTTGCCCACATCATAATTACGCTCAGCAGGCGAAAACTTCCTGGAAAAGAAAGCGCATGGTTTCATGACTGAGCAACCAGAACCTCTCTGCGACAAAACAGCCCCTGCCCCAATCTCAGAAGCATCAACCTCGACCTGGAACGGAAGAGAAACATCTGGTTGACACAACACAGGGGCAGAAGAAAAACGACGCTTCAACTCTTGAAAAGCTTCCACAGCAGCAGAAGACCAATTGACCACATCAGCACCCTTCTTGGTCAAATCGGTCAATGGTTTAGCAATACTAGAAAAATTGCAGATGAAGCGACGATAAAAATTTGCAAAGCCCAGGAACTTTTGCAGACTTTTCAGAGATGTCGGCTGAGTCCAATCATGGATGGCTTGGACCTTAACAGGATCCATCTCGATAGTAGAAGGGGAAAAGATGAACCCCAAAAATGAAACCTTCTGCACACCAAAGAGACACTTTGATCCCTTCACAAACAAAGAATTAGCACGCAGGACCTGAAAAAACGTTCTGACCTGCTTCACATGAGACTCCCAATCATCCGAGAAGATCAAAATGTCATCCAAGTACACAATCAGGAATTTATCCAGGTACTCTCGGAAGATGTCATGCATAAAGGACTGAAACACTGATGGAGCATTGGCAAGTCCGAACGGCATCATGAGATACTCAAAATGACCCTCGGGCGTATTAAATGCAGTTTTCCATTCATCACCTTGCTTAATTTGCACCAGATTATACGCACCACGAAGATCTATCTTTGTGAACCAACTAGCCCCCTTAATCCGAGCAAACAGATCAGATAACAATGGCAAGGGGTACTGAAATTTAACCGTGATCTTATTAAGAAGGCGGTAATCTATACAAGGTCTCAGCGAACCATCCTTCTTGGCTACAAAAAAGAACCCTGCTCCTAATGGCGACGATGACGGGCGAATATGCCCCTTCTCCAGGGATTCCTTCACATAACTGCGCATAGCGGTGTGCTCAGGCACGGACAAATTAAACAATCGACCTTTTGGGAATTTACTACCAGGAATCAAATTGATAGCACAATCACAATCCCTATGCGGAGGTAGGGTATTGGACTTGGGCTCATCAAATACATCCCGGTAATCAGACAAGAACTCTGGGACCTCAGAAGGAGTGGATGACGAAATTGACAGAAATGGAACATCACCATGTACCCCCTGACAACCCCAGCTGGACACCGACATGGATTTCCAATCTAATACTGGATTATGGGCTTGCAGCCATGGCAACCCCAACACGACCACATCATGCAGATTATGCAACACCAGAAAGCGAATAACCTCCTGATGTGCAGGAGCCATGCACATGGTCAGCTGGGTCCAGTATTGAGGCTTATTCTTGGCCAAAGGCGTAGCATCAATTCCTCTCAATGGAATAGGACACTGCAAGGGCTCCAAGAAAAACCCACAACGCTTAGCATATTCCAAGTCCATCAAATTCAGGGCAGCGCCTGAATCCACAAATGCCATGACAGAATATGATGACAAAGAGCAGATCAAGGTAACGGACAGAAGAAATTTTGACTGTACAGTACCAATGGTGGCAGACCTAGCGAACCGCTTAGTGCGCTTAGGACAATCAGAGATAGCATGAGTGGAATCACCACAGTAGAAACACAGACCATTCAGACGTCTATGTTCTTGCCGTTCATCTCTAGTCAAGGTCCTATCACACTGCATAGGCTCAGTTTTAAGCTCAGGTAATACCGCCAAATGGTGCACAGGTTTACGCTCACGCAAGCGTCGACCGATCTGAATGGCCAAAGACATAGACTCATTCAAACCAGCAGGCATAGGAAATCCCACCATGACATCCTTAAGGGCTTCAGAGAGACCCTTTCTGAATATTGCTGCCAGCGCAGATTCATTCCATTGAGTGAGCACTGACCACTTTCTAAATTTCGGATAATATACCTCTATCTCATCCTGAGCCTGACAAAGAGCCTGCAATTTTTTTTCTGCCTGATCCACTGAATTAGGCTCATCGTACAGCAACCCAAGCGCCAGGAAAAACGCATCGATATTACTCAATGCAGGATCTCCTGACGCAAGAGAAAACGCCCAGTCCTGAGGGTCGCCGCGCAAAAAAAAAATGACGATCCTAACCTGTTGAATTGGGTCACCAGAAGAGCGAGGTTTCAAAGCCAGAAATAGTTTACAATTATTTTTGAAACTCAGAAATTTAGTTCTATCTCCAAAAAACGAATCTGGAATAGGAATTCTCGGTTCAAGGAAACAATTCTGGACCACAAAATCTTGAATACTTTGAACTCTTGCCGTGAGCTGATCCACACATGAAGACAGACCTTTAATGTCCATTGCTACACCTGTGTCCTGAACCACCCAAATCTCTAGGGGAAAAAAAAGACAAAACACAGTGCAAAGAAAAAAAAATGGTCTCAGAACTTCTTTTTTCCCTCTATTGAGAATCATTAGCACTTTTGGCTTCCTGTACTGTTATGAAAGGCAATTCAGAATCACAATGGACATGGAGGTCAGAGCACATACAGTGAACTGACAATAACCCAAAATGATAGAACGAGCTCTGAGACGTGGGAACTCTGCAGACCGCAATCCCTAAGCCTATCAAACCACACTAAAGGTAGCCGTGGAGCGCTCCTGACCAGAACCTAGGCGCCTCGTCACAGCCTGAGAAACTAGCTAATCCTGAAGAAAGAAAAATAAGCCTACCTTGCCTCAGAGAAATTCCCCAAAGGAAAAGGCAGCCCCCCACATATAATGACTGTGAGTAAGATGAAAACACAAACATAGAGATGAAACAGATTTAGCAAAGTGAGGCCCGACTAGCTGAACAGAACGAGGATAGTAAGTTAACTTTGCGGTCAGCACAAAAACCTATTAAAAAAAACCACGCAGAGGGGACCAAAAAGACCCTCCGCACCGACTAACGGTACGGAGGTGGTCCCTCTGCGTCTCAGAGCTTCCAGCAGGCGAGAAAAACCAATAAAGCAAGCTGGACAGAAAAATAGCAACAAAATAACATAAGCACAACTTAGCTTTGCAGAGCAGCAGGCCACAGGAATGATCCAGGGAAAAAACAAGTCCCACACTGAAACATTGACAGGAAGCAGAGATCAAAGCATCAGGTGGAATTAAGTAGAGAAGAAGCTAATGAGCTCACCAGATCACCTGAGGGAGGAAACTCAGAAGCTGCAGTACCACTTTCCTCCACAAACGGAAGATCCCAGAGAGAATCAGCCGAAGTACCACTTGTGACCACAGGAGTGAACTCTGCCACAGAATTCACAACACCCAGGTCCTTTTCCCGTTCCTCATAGGACATAGTTTGCAGTCCGCACACCATCCTGGTAGCTCTTCTCTGAACTTGCTCCAATTTTTTGATGTCTGTTTTAAATGTGCTGCCCAGAACTGGACACAGTATTCCAGATCAGGTCTGACCAAGGAGGAGTAGAGGGAGATAATTACTTCATGTGATCTAGACTCCATGTTTCTCTTAATACATACTAGAACTGAGTTTGCCTTTTTTGCTGCTGCATCACACTGTTGACTTATGTGCAGTCTGTGATCTATTAGTATACCCATCTCATACAGGTCCTCTATACAATTTTTATATAACTTATGCTTATCTTTTTTTTATTCTATCTTTTATTCTAAATAAATTTTCCATTTTTTCAAATCACCTTTTTGATGCCAAAAAACAAATATAAACTTTATTTTACAATACAGCCAAACATATACCAAATAAAATGTACTGACATATGTATGACGTATTTGCAGATTAGTATTACTATTCTTATCATAAAAAATCACAAAAACAAAGTTCGATATAATACACTAGATGGTAGCCCGATTCTAACGCATCGAGTATTCTAGAATATGTATGTAGTTTATGAAGATTTTAGAATAATACATTGAATACAGAGGGTTAGGCTGGCCGCGACCAATTAGCGAAGCGTGGTTCAAATCCCTTGCCAATTCGTGGCCGGACTGCGCCTGTTGCTGATTGTACACAGCCGGCCATGTAGTATATAGCACAGCCACGTAGTAAATAACAGCCCATGTAGTAAATAGCACAGCCAGGTAGTACATAGCACAGCCACGTAGTATATAGCACAGCTCACCGAGTATGCTCTACCCCAAGATATTAGGACCATCCATAATTTGCATAGTTTTAGGCGCTCGCTCAAAACACATTTGTTCAGAGCGGCCTATCACGTTCACTAATCAAAGTTATGTTATGTTTGTGTGTGTGTAGCCCATTCACTATCCCCATCTATTCCCCAACCCCTGAAGATGGCTGGACCATGATTGTAAATCCATCATTGTAAATACTCACCTGTACTTTGCATCTCCCCCTCCTCATTGTAGATTGTAAGCTCTCACGAGCAGGGTCGTCTTATTTTGCTTTAATTATTGTATTGTTAACGTTGTTACTTATGACTTTTGTGTTTGAAACTGTTAAACTGTAAAGCACTGTGGAATATGTTGGCGCTATATAAATAAAGATTATTATTATTATTATATAGCACAGCCCACGGTGTATATAGCACAGCCACGTAGTATATAACACAGCCCGCGAAGTATATAGCACAGCCACATAGTAGGATTTCCGTTACAGACAGAAAGACGAAAGTGACCCTTAGACAATTATGTAGTAGATACTGTATGTAGTCACAACACAACACAACAGGAAGAAGGGTCACAAAATCCGAGTAGGCATGAAAAGAAAATACATAACATAAAATGTCGTAGCAGCTTAACAAATCTACTCTACTCTGGTATCCCACTGGTATCTGGTATTTTTACTATTTGTGAAAAATTTCTTTCATCTTTGTGATACGGAATATAAACTTAACTGAAACATTAGCATACCCAAAATCCACTACCTCCTGTAATTCCTCCCAATACCATCCCTCATCACATCCTTTTTGTTACATCTCTACTATGTACTTCTTCAAGATATTTTTTAATTGACTTAAACCAAGAATTATCTAAAAAATCTCCCAAAGAAAAACAGAATCCCAAATATAGTGATTTACGGCCAGGTAATGTAACTGGCAGGAATACAATAAAATTATTACAAATATAATCAGTCAGAGCATAAATCTGTTTGGGTACTTTCCTCCACATAATGTTTCTTAATTAAAGGCTTTGTTTATCTATGAATTTCCAAAAAGCTTTCTAAATTTTGACTTTGAACAAATAACTTATTCCACTTTAATGGGCCACTGCCATCACTCCATCAATCCATTATTAGCTAAGAAAAATAAATCAACTAGCCAGGATGGAATAAGGCATATATATGTCATGGAAAAATTAATACATTGTTACTTTATATCTGTGATTCAATCGGTTATTGCTGATAAATCTACATGTTTATTAATATGTAAATGAGCTGTTCAGATCTTTGGGCAGGAGATCAATCTCCTGTAGAGTGTGTCTCCACAGCTCATTTCCTATAAGCATATGTGACTTCAATCTCTGGGGATCACAAATTGCCGCTCACTTAGTGTCCATGTAGTACTCCACCCTTCTGTGTGCACTGGCTTCAAGTTCCCTCTGTGCAGGCACTAGCAAACCAAGAACTGCCTTCTAAGAGAAAACTTAACAGCACATGCGCCGCACTAAGTGTTACCCCGCATGCGTGAAATTTGCCCATGATACAAATAGTGACGTTGTCTACTGAGAAGGATGGCAAAAATAAGATGGGCATGGATAGGCCTGCATTATGATGCCTCATTACTGTATGCAGGACTAGGTGGCACGCGACTGTGAAGAAGCGGATTAGTTTGACCTGTGGTGTGCATTAGGTTCAGAGGCTTACAGGGAGAGAAATTGAGTGAGTACAATAATAAAAGTTACTTATTCAGAAAGGGCTTCCCAAACACTATTTTAGGATACGATTAGTAGCATATCTGAAAATCAGCGAACATGTTCCCTTTAAAATACAGAATCCCTTTGAAGACTATATTTGATACAGAGGTTTCAATTAGAGATGAGTGAATCAATTTGACAAAAATCAAATTAATCTCCAATTTTTTAGTGGCCCTTTGCTAGTGAATACAGCAAAATAGTTAAAAGAAATCTTATACTCACCTCTCCTCAATTTTCCCCCAAACTGTCCAACCTTTGCTTGACTCTTGTCTTCTCGCCATTATCTTCTGTCTTTCATCTTCTCGCTACCATTCTCATTTTGTCCCAGTCTTCTGATCACTGGGTCCAATGTTATTGACGCGCTTTGCTCTTCCCATGATTGTATATGGCCTGACGCACTTCAATTCCATGAATCATACCGCTTCTGATGTTATGTAGTCTAGTGATCAGAAGACCTGGCCAGAAGTGGGTGGAAGGCTTTAAGATGGAAGATAGTCGACAGAAAACAGACTATAGAAGACCGAAAAGGAGAACGGGTAGAAGGAAAGTTTCGGAGGGGTGAATATACATCTTCTAACTTCTTCCAAGCATAATCAATGTACCTTAAAGGAAAGCAAATAGTCTTTTTTTCCCTTGAATTGAGTAAATCTGACCAAATCAAATTTTTGAAGACTCACTCAACTCTAATTTCAGTGTTTGGTGAAAAAATCCCGTACGTAATCTTGAGCGTCAACAAAGAACTAGAATTCTGAACTCAATATATTTGTTTAAAATTAACATTGACTTTTTTTTAAATTTTGCTTTGTTATTGATTTAGAAGAAAACTAATGAGATTTCCGTATTAAGCTTAGCTCGGGACTTTGCATAACAACATTATGTGATTGTAATGTGTCTGTGCAACATACCTGTTAATCTCCACAACTTGTTTCTAGATAGATTACACCAATTACTAACAGTCTGTAGGCCTACATACATATTTAGTTGTTATTGTCGAAACCACTAGTGCAATGTTAATATCTTTTTCAGCGCATTAGCTTGTAATGAGACTGTGAGACAAATCAGGTAGCATTTCAACGGGGTTTAACGCAATTTCCGAATTACCCACTTTGCCTTCTAGTTTACAGCTAAACTCCGGAGCGTATCCTAATTCAAATCAGCATATTATAAAAACTTAAACTGTGCTATTAGGATACATTTTGTTCATTTTGTTTCAAAAAAGTGCGAGCCATAACTCAGCAAAGTGCCATAGGGCTAAAATCCCATGCTGGGGCTGTGCAGCAGGCCATTTATAAAGCAGAGATAATAGGCTCCGCTAATGGCTGGAAATGGAAACTGAGAAATTAAGAGGCACATTACTGCTTTGGATATAGAACTGTGAAAAATGTTTAATTGGATATTCAGAAGTCGCCATTGAGGAAATTGATTGTTAATAATGTTCAGTAGGAGGATTTTAAAGGGGTTATCCACACCTGGACAATCCATGCTTATTAGTTACCTCCCACAGTGCCGCTGTTCATGAGTAGTGATGAGCGAGTATACTCGTTGCTCAGGTTTTCCCGAGCACGTTCGGGTGGTCTCTGAGTATTTGTGACTGCTCGGAGATTTAGTTTTTGTTGACGCAGCTGCGTGATTTACAGCTGCTAGCCAGCCTGAGTACTTGTGGGGGTTGCCTGATTGCTAGGGAATCCCCACATGTAATCAAGCTGGCATGCAGCTACGGCAACGAAAACTAAATCTCTGAGCAGTCACAAATACTCGGAGACCACCCAAGCGTTCTCGGGAAAACCCCAGCAACGAGTATACTCGCTCATCACTATCCTTGAGAAATCGGTGCTGCTATTTGCTATTCTCAGTGAGTCAGTGTCATCACATTTACTTAGAGTGAATAGCAGTGCTGCTGACATCATAGGAATGGCGATAATGTGGGAGGTAAGTTTAGACTGTGTTTAATTTATATGGAGCACTTAAGTTATTAAAGAGAATCTGTCAGTAGGATCAACCCTCTTATGCTGTCTACATGGGCATGTAGGTCATAGGACATTGAATAAAGTGATACTTTGATATTTGTCATCTGATGTCTTATTCCAGAGAAATCCATGTTTTTATTATATGCAAATGAGGTGTTCAGGACTATGGGCCGGACATAGATCTGTATGGAAATCTGCCTCCAGAGATTATTTTAAAAAAAATGATGAGTGAACGTGCTCATATAACGTGTTATCCGGGTATCTTGGGCGTGCTCATATAATATGTTCGACTTCCTGCAGCTGCATGTTTTGTGGGGGTTGTTTGGCAATCCCCACATGTGTTGCAGCTGTCTGCCATCACAAAACATGCAGCTCAGCCGCAGGGACTCAAACATATTATCCGAGCACGCCCAAGAAACCCAGATAACACCCGAGCATGCTCGGATAACACATTACCATAGCACGTTCGCTCATCACTAATATATATATATATATATATATATATATATGTACATATATATACACATATGCTGTATATATATAGATATATAACTATAACTATAACACTATTTATCATGTATTGCACATATATAACTTTTATTCTTGTTGCCTATATAATTTTGCGATACACCAGTTGATATTTATTAATATTGACACTTTGGTAATTTCAGATGGAATAGACACGTGCTATCCTATTATACTTTCATAAATAATTATATATCTTTACAACTTTTTATCTCTGTTAATATATATATATATATATATATATATATATATACCGTATTTTCTGGCGTATAAGACAACTGGGCGTATAAGATGACCCCCCAACTTTTCCAGTTAAAATATAAAATCTTCTTAAAAGTCGGGGGTCTTCTTATACGTCGTATGTCGTCTTATAGGGCCGGTGACTAATGTGCCTTTTGGGGGGGAGTGGTCCCAATGACGAAGAGGGTGAGTCTCACGGGAAAGTGTGAGTGGAGTAGCTGCAGCGTGGGGTCTCTGTGCTGGGGAGCGGCGGCGGCTGCTCCTCTTTGTACCGCGTGGGTGCTGTGCTGTGGGGCAGCGACTCCTCTTCGTGCAGCGTCAGGGCTCTGTGCTGTAGGGCGGCCTATCTTAGTGCAGAGTCAGTCGGCTCCTCCAGCATTTCCTCAAAGCCCGGAGGCCCCGGCAGCTCCATTGCTGCGATGCAGTGGCCTCCAGGAAAATGGCCGCTGGGGGCGGCGAATGCTCAGATTCAGATCTCATCTCCCGAGATCTAGGGACAAGATCTGAATCTGAGCATGCGTCTCATCTCCCGAGATCTAGGGACAAGATCTGAATCTGAGCATGCGTCGCCCCCAGCGGCCATTTTCCTGGAGGCCACTGCATCGCAGCAATGGAGCTGCCGGGGCCTCCGGGCTTTGAGGAAATGCTGGAGGAGCCGACTGACTCTGCACTAAGATAGGCCGCCCTACAGCACAGAGCCCTGACGCTGCACGAAGAGGAGCCGCCGCCCCACAGCACAGCACCCACGCGGCACAAAGAGGAGCAGCCGCCGCCGCTCCCCAGCACAGAGACCCCACGCTGCAGCTACATTGAGGTAATGGGGGAAACTCCACTCACACGTTCCTGTGAGACGCCCCCTCTTCGTCATCGGGACCACTCCCCCCCACCCACCATATACACATTGGTGTCTGCACCCGGCGTACAAGACGACACCCGGCGTATAAGACGACCCCCGACTTTTAAGAAGATTTTCAGGGGTTAAAAAGTCATCTTATACGCCGGAAAATACGTTATATATATATATATATATATATATATATACCGTATTTTCCGTATATTCTGCATATATATATATATATATATATATATATATATATATATATATATATATATGTACAGTAATTCTTTGGATCCTTGCTATTATATCTTTTATTGGTGTCTGAAAAAAAATCTATATTTAATATTTATATAATTCATGCTATTGAAACCCCACTTCCTGCAAATTTTCTCCTGAGGATAAGTTTTCCCGTGCTGATTTTATTATATTATTTCTGCTGATACGTAATAAATAAATATTTGATATTTCATTATAATAATGTAGTTGTGTGTCCTATATATAAACTCATCTGAGAGCAGCATAATATAGAGTAATAGACCCCGATTCCTGTGATGTATCACTTAGTTTACTGGCTGTAGCCGTTGTGATACAATTAGAGTTTTAGGGTAAGTTCACACAGGGCGTTTTTGCTGCTTTTTTTTCTGCAGCAAAACCTGATCATCTTGGCAGGAAATAAACTGCATCAAAAACGCTGGTTTAGTTGCGTTTTTGGTGCTTTTTTTTAGTGCGTTTTTTTTTCTCTTTGTCCATGCTAATGTCCTTGGAATTTCAGCAGCCAACACGCAGCAAATAATGATACCTGCATTTTTGCTGCATGTTTGCTGTGCTTTTTTTAACACCCATTGAAGTCAATGGGTGAAAAAACGCAGCAAAAACGCTGAAAGAAGCGACATGCTCTATATCCAAAAAACGCAGCAAAGCGCAAAATACTGATCAAACAAAAAACCAATGTGTGTGCATGAGATTTCAGAAATCTCATAGGCTTTGCTGGCATTGTAAAAAGCAGCTGAAAATTAGCAAAAAAAAACGCAGCAAAAACGCCCTGTGTGAATTTACCCTAAGATGTAGCATGTAGCAGAACTCAGAAAGCTGACCCTATCCACACCACAGCTTTCTGCGTACATTGTGTATCCATGGTGAGCTGTTAATCAGTGGACTAGGAGGCACAGGGAACTAGTCTGGGCAGTGATAATCTCCTGCTGATAAAACACTCATTGTATTGAAACAACAGCACACAGCCTAATAAGTGACACATCGCTGAAATCAGTGTCTCGGCCCCTACATCTTGCTGCTCTCAGATTACATATAAATAAACTGCTGACGGATTCCCTTTAAATGCTTGGCACTGAGAGAATTTTCGAACTTGTCTCTTCAATCAAACTTTTTTTGCAGTAATTTTGTTTACGTACCTTCTTAAGCGCCCTAACTAACTGTGGCTCAATACTATATTGGTGCACTAAACTGTTTATGTTTTTCTTTTATTGCAATCAGACTTATGAATTAGGCAGATACCTTCAGGTGTGTTTAGAAATGCATGACACAGAGCTACTTCGAAAGCTAAAGAAGCAACAAAATTAGCCCACTAAAAGGATTTATGCATCCGTTAAAGCGCATGTTTTATGCAGATCCTTTTTTCTAAAACAGCTGGTCCCATGAATATGTAGATCGAGTTGCTTGTACTCTGCAGCGCACTAACAGCGCTGTGTTTTTATAAACTAATTGGAAGTAAAGATAAATCATTTAGAAATACTTTTAATTTCGACATCTCGTCTAGCCTGTCTCTTCGAGGTGTATGAAATCTGTAACTGTGACAGATACCTAATATTAAAAGTGGTTTTCCACTCTTTTCACCAAAAAATTATATGCGTAATTTTAAGAAAATAATTAAACAGATCATTAATTTTAATATAAGCTCACAGAGCTTATATATATATATATATATATATATATATATTTCCTACCTAAAAAGGGTTGACATAATCGCTGTTTTCACTGTGGTCTGTGTAACCCCGCCCACGTCCCTGATTGGCAGTTTCCAGTGCACATTGTACACTGTCAGCAAGCTGCCAATCAGTGGTGGGGGCGGAGTTAAATAGATTAGCTGGACTGACTAGCACACAACTAGTCCTTGCAGTGGTAATCTCCTGGTGATAAAACACTGATTGTATTAAAACTACAACACGTTGATAAGCAAGTGACACATCCCTGGAATCAAGCTCACTGTTCCCTACATTCTGCAACTCTCAGATTAAATGGGAAAAGCCATATAATTCGATTCCATTTAAAAGAGTTGTCAAATTTCATTACTTTTCCTTTTGCTCTCTTTTGTTACTTCCATAGGCTCAAAGACGTATTAAAAATCAAACTGAACTTTTACTTGACATAAATGGTGTTTGTTTGGAAATTCTTTCACATTGACATGTACAGTATATCAGAAAATTAAGTGCACCCCTCACATTTTTGTAAATATTTGATATCTTTTCATGGGACAACACTGAAGATATAAATCTTTGATATAATGTAAAGTAATCAGCGTACAGCTTGTATAACAATGTCAATTTGGTGTCGTGGTGCTGCCAGCATTGCTGCAGAGGTTAAAGAGGTGGCTGGTCAGCCGGTCAGTGCTCATACCATACGCCACACATTGCATCAATTTGGTCTGCATGGCTGTCATCCCATAAGGAAGCCTCTTCTAAAGATGATGCACAAGAAAGCTAGTAAACACTTTTCTGAAGGCAAGCAGACTAAGGCTATGGATTACTGGAACCATGTCCAGTGGTCTGATGAGAAAAAGATAAAGTTATTTGGTTTAGATGGGATAAAGCGTGTGTGGTGGCAACCAAGTGAGGAGTACAAAGACAAGTGTGTCTTGCCTACAGTCAAGCATGGTGGTGGCAGTGTCATGATTTGGGGATGCATATGTGCTGCCGCTTGAAAATAATGGTGGCCACACAAAATATTGGCACTTACACTGTTATACAAGCTATACACTGACTACTTTACATTGTGTCAAAGTGTCATATCTTCAATGTCCCATGAAAATATAGAACAAAACATTTCGAAAAATGTAGGGGTGTAATCACAATGGTGATATACTGTATCTACTAATATAATGGCTTTGAAACAATTTACCATTCACGCCGATGTCTGCATCCTCACTTCTCCTTTTCACGCTAGGAAGGATGTGAATAATAAAAATATGAATGGTGAATCATATGTCCACAATACCGATGTCAATGCTGACCTGTCATCGCAAAGTGCATGGATAGTTGTCAATGGGTCACGAGAACCGGAGAGATACAGGCATCAGACACTTCACTTCAAGCACTGATAATCCATCAAAGAAAAACAGGTTCACATTTTTTAAATAGACTAGGGACTTCTTACAAGATAAAACACTACATTCTCAGTTGAAAGTGCCATAAAAATGTCTTAATCATTTTTATCATCCCGATCTACAGTTAGTAGAATAATTCTATAGTATTAGCAACCGTAAGTTCCGTAATTTCCCCCGGGATCAATAAAGTGTATCGTATCGTATCGCAACCCATATTTATGATGTGATCAGCAAAGAGTAATTTATTTCAAAAGTGTAAAACTAATACAACTGATTAAATCACATATTCAGTTATGCAGTCAATAAATCATAGATACTGACTCTGATATATCAAGTATGGTCATGTTCTTTGGGCAAACCAATATCTTAATGTAATATTTATTTTGTTGATAGGACCCCAAATTAAATCACTGTCCGTTTATTCTTTACTGGACATATGATTTTTCATTTTTTGTTTAGAACTCCCTAAGCAATGGCTGTTTTCTGGGTAGCCAAAGGGTTGTGTCATGAATGACATTTAGGTGATACATTTCTGATCTGTACAGATTCCACTGTGGGCACTTGACCACTAGAATGAGCATCCCATGTCCAGTACTTCTTCACTTTGGTCAGAAATTGATTACACAAATTCATGCATGTTTGCTGCCCCGATCAGTGTTTTGAGACTGACTGAAAAAGATCTCTAGTCACCTGTTTCCCTTAAGGTACCATCACATGAAGCGACACTGCAGCGATATAGACAACGATGCCGATCACTGCAGCGTCGTTGTGTGGTCGCTGGAGAGCTGTCACACAGACAGCTCTCCAGCGACCAACGATGCCGAAGTCCCCTGGTAACCAGGGTAAACATCGGGTTACTAAGCACAGGGCCACGCTTAGTAACCCAATGTTTACCCTGGTTACCATTGTAAATGTAAAAAAAAAAAAAACACACTTACATTCCGGTGCCTGTCACGTCCCCCGGCGTCCGCTTCACTGCACTCCTCCTGCATCCTGTGTAAGCGCCGGCCGGCTGTAAAGCAGAGCGGTGACGTCACCGCTGTGCTCTGCTTTACGGTTGGCCGGCGCTGACACAGGATGCAGGAGGAGTGCAGTGAAGCGGACGCCGGGGACGCGACAGACACCGGAATGTAAGTATGTAGTGTTTCTTTTTTTTACATTTACAATGGTAACCAGGGTAAATATCGGGTTACTAAGCGCGGCCCTGCGCTTAGTAACCCGATATTTACCCTGGTTACCAGTGAAGACATCGCTGGATCGGTGTCACACACGCCGATCCAGCGATGACAGCGGGTAATCCAGCGACGAAATAAAGTTCTGGCCTTCTAGCTCCGACCAGCGATCTCACAGCAGGATCCTGATCGCTGCTGCGTGTCAAACACAACGATATCGCTATCCAGGACGCTGCAACGTCACGGATCGCTATCATTATCGTTCTAAAGTCGCTCAGTGTGAAGGTACCTTTAGTCCCATTGACAATGAAGCATCCGGCTTATGTCAATCTCTCATTGCAGTGGAAAGAAATTGGGGTTTGGATCTTATTTCTATTAATTAGTAGGGCCCTGCGCAATCGGCGGTGATGAAAAAAAAAATTCCTCCTCCAATTAGGTGCCATCTTGGTGGAGGAATTGTTTTTCTTCTCCAGTAAGATGGCACCGCTGCCGAATGCACAGTAGCAGCTATCGGATCACAGCTATATACACAGATAGCTGCCACTGCGCAGGCATGGCGGGCACCATTTTTAATTTTTTTAGATTGTTTTTCAACCAGAATAGCATCAAGAACATGTATTATTGGGACATAAAACATGCAATTATACTGGCACGGCCGGCATCTGCCTGTAGAAAGATTTTTTTTAAAGTATGTACAGATATTCATTATGTAATCTAGGGGGCATGTCAGTGAGGGATCAGTGATCTGTCAGCAGTCTGCATTATGAATACCTAGTCAGAGCACCACATGAAGTCCTCCACAGGCCGCCCCGGAGCACGCGCATATCATTAACTCAAAACTGAAAATAAAGATTAAACAACAACCACAAGACGGATTTCATCACCAGGTATCATTGTAATCAGTATAACGACGCCGACCTGACACTGTCTGTAGGTTACCATGCACAATCCTGCTGACAGGTTCCCTTTAAGTACATATCTTCAGAAGCAAGCCGCTCCACGGCCTTCCGACTTAATGCTTGTGGTGCATTTATACATGCAACATGGCTGAGGTGCTGGCCAAATCTTCTTACACTATAATGCTGCAAGTTGAAGCATCTTTCCCTCTGCAGCATCTGAGAAGTGTAAAGGTACCGTCACACATAGCGACGCTGCAGCGATACCGACAACGATCCGGATCGCTGCAGCGTCGCTGTTTGGTCGCTGGAGAGCTGTCACACAGACCGCTCTCCAGCGACCAACGATCCCGAGGTCCCCGGTAACCAGGGTAAATATCGGGTAACTAAGCGCAGGGCCGCGCTTAGTAACCCGATGTTTACCCTGGTTACCAGCGTAAAAAAACAAACACTACATACTTACATTCAGCTGTCTGTCCCTTGCCGTCTGGTTCCTGCACTGACTGCTGGCCGTAAAGTGAAAGTGAAAGCACAGCACAGCGGTGAGTCACACAGCGGTGACTCACTGCTGTGGCTGTGCTCTGCTTTCACTTTATGGCCAGCAGTCAAGGCAGGAACCAGACGGCAAGGGACAGACAGCTGAATGTAAGTATGTACTGTTTGTTTTTTTACGCTGGTAACCAGGGTAAACAGCGGGTTACTAAGCGCGGCCCTGCGCTTAGTTACCCGATGTTTACCCTGGTTACCAGTGAAGACATCGCTGAATCGGTGTCACACACGCCGATTCAGCGATGTCTGCGGGGAGTCCAGCGACGAAATAAAGTTCTGGACTTTCTTCCCCGACCAGCGATCTCCCAGCAGGGGCCTGATCGCTGCTGCCTGTCACACTGGACGATATCGCTAGCGAGGACGCTGCAACGTCACGGATCGCTAGCGATATCGTCTAGTGTGACAGTACCTTAAGGCCATGTTCACATGTTCAGTATTTGGTCAGTATTTGTAGCCAAAATCAGGAGTGGAACAATCCGGGGAAAAGTATAATAGAAACATATGCACCACTTCTGTATTTTTCACCCACTCTTTTATTTTGCCCCTTACAAATACTGATAGAAAATACTGACCAACTACTGAATGTATGAACATGGCCTAAAGGCGCTGAAGCTGTCATGATCCAGCAAACCAGCCAGATTCTGAGTAGCTCTTGCTTTCAAGCTGTTTAGAAAAAAACTTGCAGACATGCGCTCCTTGCCTTGAGACTAAAGTAGCGCTAGCATGCTGTTTAGCAAACAGCTTGCCTGATTGTGCTCCACGTCCTTGAGAATGGAGAGGAATTTTAATAAGAGGTAAAAGGCAAAGTTTTTTGACATGCACTTTTGCCATTTTTATTATTCCACAACATGACACAACCTCCTTAATATTTATTGCTACAATGTTGTAATTTTGTATTAAAAATCTGCTAGTCTATCAATAACTGGTTGTAAATAGTGAAACTGGGGGCACATATACATTGGCTCCCTTTTGCTAGAAGGTCATAAGCCCCAATTCATTAATGTGTCAGCATTAACGATCAGGCACTGGAGTAAGATAGACTTAATTCATTGAGAGGTGCTCATCACTTATTAAAATGAATTAAACATAACTTACAAGTGCCATGTACTTCCACCACAAATGTTCTCTAATAGTAATGGGTGAATCTTTTGAAATTTGAATTTGCCGACTTTGCCACATTAATAGTGATGAGCGAGTATACTCGTTGCTCGTGTTTTCCCAAGCATGCTCGAGTCTTCTCCGAGCATTTGTAACTGCTCGGAGATTTAGTTTTTGTTGACACAGCTGCATGATTTACAGCTGCTAGCCAGCCTGGGTACATGTAGGGGTTGCCTAGTTGCTAGGGAATCCCCACATGTATTCAAGCTGTCTATCAGCTGTAAATCATGCAGCTGAGGCAAGGAAAACTAAATCTCTGAGCACTTACAAATACTCGGAGACCACCCGAGCGTGCTCGGGAAAACACGAACAATGAGTATACTCACTCATCACTACACATTAACAAAAAAAAAAATGCATTCTCAGCTAATAAATTTGGGTGAATTTCAATGGTGGAAAACATCCTGATCATAACAGCTTACACTTTATAAGCAAAATAGAAAGGACCCCGCTGACCATAAGAGCTTATACTGTACAGGAGAGAGAAATTGGATGCCACTAGCCAGAAGAGCTTATACTTTCCAGTCGAAAGATCTCCCTGATGAGTGATGACCTTAAGAACATACTCTCTACAGAAGAGAGAGACTTACCCAGTGACTCTGTAGATGAAAAATGACTCTGCCATACAAACTGTGCTCTGCTGGGAACCGCTGGCCTGTGTTGTCCCAGGTATTATAATTAGGGTTGAGTATGTCCAATGCTCGGTTCGGGTACCAAAACTTTACCCGAACTTAAACATGAACGCAAACCTCATTGAAAGGTATGGGAAATCGAACTTCGGAGCCGGAAAACTCTCTCTCTTTCTCCCCTCTAGAACTTCGCTCGGAACTCTGAATATTAAAACGGACTTCTGGGAGGAGTCCGTGTTTGCAGTTTAGCACAGTACAAACCCCAAACTTTAAAGATCAGGTCCGCACATTTCTAATGATAATCCATGAGATGTCTTGGCTATAGTGCATTGTGGGCAAGCCCGAGCGACAACGCAAAATTATATTTGACTGCTCTCTGATGCTTCAGTATTTTGGGAAATGGGGTGCTTAGCAAGATTTTTTTGTGAATCAAATCTCAAAATATTCAAATACTGCAAACTGCAAATTTCTGGAAATTTGACTAAGTCGATCCTCCACCAATTGATCCACCCATCTATGTTCTCTAATAATCAACTGGATTACACTTCTAGAGTAAGGAAAGTAAATAAAGTGGCATAACTTTTCAGGAATTTGATGGGCGAGCTTAGCCATGCATTATCTGTTCAGGTTGGCTGGGACTAGTGTGAAAATGCCAAGAGTCACAATATTTTTGTGCTACTTTTGAGTTATGCAAATATATTGTGACTTATTAAAGTGTTTTACACCAGAATTCTGGCTTAAACAACTTAATGACTTGGCCCAACAGTTTTTGTGAGACACCAAGGTCCCACATTCCATTAGAATAAGTACTGCCGCCAATTTGAACTCCTTCTTTCCATGGGCCCCTTCGCTATCACATGGTCCACTACTGTAGCATGTACCCCATTAAGAGAAGCCCCTTCTTGACAATCCTCAAGTGACTTGTGACCCTGAGAATTGAATTAAAATCAAATTCTGGACATGTCCTACACATGTAAATTGAAGATCATACTATATTAATCTCTATACATAATAGTAAAGCTAACTCCGTAAGGGAAGAATTTAGAGTATCCAATTAAAACACTAACCAGGAGACGGGTTATGGAGTTTTACTGAACTATGTTCTATTTGAAACGGCTAGAACTCATTTGTATTGACTAATTATTTAACTTACAAGATTGAATTAATTTTTATTTCCATTTTACCAGAAAATAAATGCATGTAAAGCTATGTCTGTTCTTTCCATCTCAGCACTATTCCCATTCAGCTGTAATGGGTTCATTAATGAATCAGATATGATCAAAGAGATAGTAGGGGGAAAAAAAACCTAGCAGAAGGGAAAGCGCCAACATTGCACTATCAGCTTCATCTGATTATTTTACATTTCCTTAGGTGGTAATTTTTAGATATTTCCTGTAAAAGTAGGTCTGGCTGACAAGTTTTTTCCCTTTTCTTCTTTTTTTTTCTCCAGAATGACACATTGCTCAAACGTTTATATTTCATAGAATAAAACTTCATATTTCACATAATTATTAAAAATAATAGAACTTGCTATCATGATATATAGTTTTGTAAACTTCAAAGCAAAGGATGGTGCCTTGAATAACCAAAGGCAGAGCCTGAGGCTGCGGGAAAAGTTATATATTATCAAATAACTCAACTACACATAAATCAGTTATCTCTGTTCACACTATGGTGTATACGGCAGCTCGATCTAGCATGACCGTATGCAAGTTTCGTGGTATCATATGGTCATGAGACCTTCAGGCATCACTTCAGTCGAGGTGTGTTCATGGAAGTACCTTATAGAGCTATACACATGTAACAAGACTGTCATGATCCAGTCCGGGTTTTGAGTCCTATCTGCCTTTTCCCAGGCTTATCATGTCAAGGGTTAACTTTACTCTGCCTCATTCTGGGTTCAGGTTTGCTATTTAACTCCGCTGTGTCCTGTAGGTGGTGTCAGTTATAGTTTCTGCCTACGGCGTGTGTAGCTGACTCTGAGTACCCTGATTCGTCCTGCTGCTTGCTGACTGTACCTGTGCCTGTTTCTTCCCCTCTTCCCGTCCCGACTCTGTGTTCCCCTTTCATGTTTGTATTCTCTGGTACCTGACTTCAGCATTGGGCTCTGACCTGCTGTTTCATTTCTTGTCTTTGGCATATCTGCTCCTGATCAGTATTGACCCATTTGGCTTGTTTCTGACTCTGTGCTTGGTTATTTCTTTTGTACTGTGTTACAGACTAATATCGACCTGGCTTGTTTTACTATTTCGCTGCCACCTGGTGGTGGCCTCGCTGCTGCACTGCAGGTCTGCTCCTGCTGTGTGCAGTCCTCTCTCCACTCTATTGCCATCTAGTGGAGCTGCTTCTACCTACATAGTAGCAGCGTGACACAGATTTTGTCCGAATTTTAGCAATTTATTAGGATCCATGACAAATCCTGGAATTGTAGCCACTTATCAATTAGTGAGTTCCTGGCATTAAAAAATCTTATTATTATTCTAGCATCTATAATGCACCTTTATTTTTTGTATTTATGAGGCTTTTTCCATTTTAATAAAGCCTAGAGACGAACATGTTTTTGACAGTTCTTGTCACTTCTCCAGGAGATAAATCAGTTCAATTGCTGTGAAATTTGGACATGGAAAATCAGTTCTCTTATATAGATAAGCAAATATGTAAACATTTCTGCATTGATGTTTCATGATTCAGCCTGCTTCTACACTATTGTGAAATCTAACAAATCTTCAATGGTCAAAAAACATGTTTCTAATTAGAATCACATCATGTCCAGACTCATTGTTCAGTGAGTACATCTGGTATTTCTCCCAACACATACATCTAATGTGCCCATCAGCCAAATGCCTGACCTTTTATCCAGAGCACGACAGAGGATTTCAAAGTATAATCCATTGTAAAATGAATAATATTTCTTCTGTTGGTAAATTGAGCCCATTTCAATTCTACAACCTCTTTTCAATCTTATTGCCTTCATTTCACTCGTAAATGTTGTTGCATGTCATCTACAGATATATATTATAAAGCACAAACTTCCTATAGATGTGTCCTTCACCAACTTTCCTTTTGACTCAAAATATTCTGAGTGGCGCAAAATGACCAGAATTGAATAAAAAATATGATTTTATGATACTCTGCCAGGAGATGTTTATGCTATATAGTTTCATATTGGTATTACCATTTGTTGAGAATTTGGTTTTAGATTGCAGTCCTTAAATTAATCTGTCAGCAAGATTTGACCTCCCAAACTATTTATATGTGCATGTACCTCTCTCAAAGTAAAGTCCAGCAAGTCCTTTACATGGCCCGTCCATTCGTACGTTACTGAGAAATCAGCGTTTGAATTAATATGCATATGAGTAGGGTAGATCTGAAGTCTCCGTCACTCCAGCTCCATTATCACCCAACGCCACCTCCTCCTTTTTACTGACTGCTCCTTTGCTTGAAGTCACACAAAATACAAGCTGTCAGTCAAGCAGGAGAAAGTTGCCTTGGGCGGTGAATAGAGCTTGAGTGACGGAGACTTCAGCTCTACTATAGTCATTTACATATCAATTCAAATGCTGATTTCTCAGTATCAGAGGAGCGGAATGGCCATGTAAAGGTATTGCTGGACTCGTCTTTCAAAGAGCTACATGTGCATACATATAGGTTGAAGAGTAAAATCTTGCCTTTAATAAACCCATACAGGAAAAGGTTGACACATTTGGACCATTCTCAGTACTTAACTATTTGTTGTTAGAAAGTAGAAATGCATCCATAAATATTTTCATCCCAAGAACTTCTACATTAACTTCTCTGTAGGCATTTAAAGAGTCACAACATATGCACTAAATACTTAGCTGAAAGTAAACTTAGTTGGAAAAAATGCTAGGGTTACTGAAAAATTGCTCAAAAGGGCCAGGTAATTACATTTACTAGTAAGAGGGACCTACACACTCGGTATACTTCGCCCAATTACATTAAATTCATTCTATTCTTCCAAGGCACCTTCTAAACTAGAGAAAAATGTCAAGTTAGTCAGCAAAAATAGCCAAAACCAATCAATGGAAATTGAATTCCCTTCATACCAGATGTGTCCTAGAAAACATAGCTGTGCTAAGGTAATGAAATATAGTGGGACACACAAACTACTTGGAACTGAAATCGAGAAAATGCAATTTATACCTCCGGATAAACAAACCAATGCTTTTTTGGCTGGTTGAAATTTAAGGTTCTATGAGAAAATGTAAACGGCCCTAAGTTTACAGAACACTATCCATGATGTGAGTTTTTAAAATTCTCTCTATACTTGTTTAACCCCTTAGTGACAGAGCCAATTTGGTACTTAATGACCAGGCCAATTTTTGCAATTCTGACCACTGTCACTTTATGAGGTTATAACTCTGGAACGCTTCAACGGATCCCGCTGATTCTGAGATTGTTTTTTCGTGACATATTGTACTTCATGTTAGTCATAACATTTCTTCGATATTACTTGCGATTATTTATGAAAAAAACGGAAATATGGCGAAAATTTTTAAAATTTTGCAATTTTCAAACTTTGTATTTTTATGCCCTTAAATCAGAGAGATATGTCATAAAAAATAGTTAATAAATAACATTTCCCACATGTCTACTTTACATCAGCACAATTTTGGAAACAAAATTTTTTTTTGTTAGGGAGTTATAAGGGTTAAAAGTTGACCAGCAATTTCTCATTTTTACAACACCATTTTTTTTTAGGGACCACATCACATTTGAAGTCATTTTGAGGGGTCTATATGATAGAAAATAATGAAGTGTGACACTATTCTAAAAACTACACCATTCAAGGTTCTCAAAACCACATTCAAGAAGTTTATTAACCCTTTACGTGCTTCACAGGAACTGAAACAATGTGGAAGGAAAAAATGAACATTTAACTTTTTTTTGCAAACATCTTAATTCAGAACCATTTTTTTATTTTCACAAGTGTAAAAACAGAAATGTAACCATAAATTTTGTTATGCAATTTCTCCTGAAAACGCCAATACCCCATATGTGGGGGTAAACCACTGTTAGGGCGCACCGCAGAACTTAGAAGTGAAGGAGCGCCGTTTGACTTTTTCAATGCAGAATTGGCTAGAATTGAGATCGGACACCATGTCACATTTAGAGAGCCCCTGATGTACCTAAACAGTGGAAACTCCCCACAAGTGACACCATTTTGGAAACTAGACCCCTTAAGGAACTTATCTAGATGTGTGGTGAGCACTTTGAACCCCCAAGTGCTTCACAGAAGTTTATAACGTAGAGCCGTGAAAATAAAAAATCGCTTTTGTTTACACAAAAATGATCTTTTTGCCCACAAATTCTTATTTTCACAAGGGTAACAGGAGAAATTAGACCACAAAAGTTGTTGAGCAATTTCTCCTGAGTACGCTGATACCCAATATGTGGGGGTAAACAACTGTTAGGGCGCACCGCAGAGCTTGGAAGAGAAGGAGTGCCGTTTTACTTTTTCAATGTAGAATTGGCTGGAATTGAGATTGGACGCCATGTCGCGTTTGGAGAGCCCCTGATGTGCCTAAACAGTGGAAACCCCCCACAAGTGACACCATTTTGGAAACTAGACCCCTTAAGGAACTTATCTAGATGTGTGGCGAGCACTTTGAACCCCCATGTGCTTCACAGAAGTTTAAAACGTAGAGCAGTGAAAAAAAAATTGCATTTTTTCTACAAAAATGATCTTTTTGCCCACAAATTTTTATTTTCACAAGGGTAACAGGAGAAATTAGACCACAAAAGTTGTTGTGCAATTTCTCCTGAGTACGTCGATACCCAACATGTGGGGGTATACCACTGTTTGGGCGCACCGCAGAGCTTGGAAGAGAAAGAGTGCCATTTTACTTTTTCAATGTAGAATTGGCTGGAATTGAGATCGGACGCCATGTCGCGTTTGGAGAGCCCCTGATGTGCCTAAACAGTAGAAACCCTCCACAAGTGACCCCATTTTGGAAACTAGACCCCCCAAGGAACTTATCTAGATGTGTGGTGAGAACTTTGAATGCCCAAGTGCTTCACAGAAGTTTAGAATGCAGAGTCATGAAAATAAAAAATATTTTTTTTTCCACAAAAAAGATATTGTAGCCCCCAAGTTTTTATTTTCACAAGGGTAACAGGAGAAATTGGACTGCAATAGTTGTTGTCCAATTTATCCTGAGTACGCTGATGCGCCATATGTGGTGGTAAACCACTGTTTGGGCGCACGGCAGAGCTCGGAAGGGAAGGAGCGCCTTTTTGGAATGCAGACTTTGATAGAATGGTCTGTGGGCATTATGTTGCGATTGCAGAGCCCCTGATGTACCTAAACTGTAGTAACCCCCCACAAGTGACCCCATTTTGGAAACTAGACCCCCCAAGGAACTTATCTAGATGTGTGGTGAGAACTTTGAATGCCCAAGTGCTTCACAGAAGTTTAGAATGCAGAGTCGTGAAAATAAAAAATATTTTTTTTTTCACAAAAAAGATTTTGTAGCCCCCAAGTTTTTATTTTCACAAGGGTAACAAGAGAAATTGGACCCCAGAAGATGTTGTCCAATTTATCCCGAGTACGCTGATGCCCCATATGTGGGGGTAACCCACTGTTTGGGCGCACGGCAGAGCTCAGAAGGGAGGGAGCACCATTTGACTTTTTGAGCGCAAAATTGGCTGTCGTGTTTGGAGACCCCCTGATGTACCTAAACAGTGGAAACCCCCCAATTCTAGCTCCAACCCTAACCCCAACACACCCCTAACCCTAATCCCAACCTCATCCATAATCCTAATCACTAACCCTAACCATAATCACAACCATTACCCCAAAACAACCCTAATGTCAACCCTAACCATAACCCAAATCAAAACCCTAAATCCAACACACCCCTAATCCTAATCTCAACCCTAACCTCAAACCTAACCCTAATCCCAATACACCCCTAATCACAACCCTAACCTTAACCCTAATCCCAAACCTAACCCTAATCCCAAGCGTAACCCTAATGCCAACCCTAACCCTAATACGAACCCTAATCCAAACCCTAACCCTAATCCCAGCTCTAACCCTAACTTTAGCCCCAACCCTAGCCCTAACTTTAGCCCCAACCCTAACCCTAGCCCTAGGGCTACTTTCACACTTGCGTCGTTTGGCATTCCGTCGCAATCCGTCATTTTGGACAAGAAACGGATCCTGCAAATGTGCCCGCAGGATGCGTTTTTTGCCCATAGACTTGTATTGCCGACGGATCGTGACGGATGGCCACACGTCGCGTCCGTCGTGCACTGGATCAGTTGTGTTTTGGCGGAGCGTCGGCACAAAAAAACGTTCAATGAAACGTTTTTTTGTACGTCGCATCCGCCATTTCTGACCGCGCATGCGTGGCCGTAACTCCGCCCCCTCCTCCCCAGGACATAGATTGGGCAGCGGATGTGTTGAAAAACTACAGCTGCTGCCCACGTTGTGCACAATTTTCACAACGTGCGTCGGTATGTCGGGCCGACGCATTGCGACGGCCCCATACCGATGTAAGTGTGAAAGAAGCCTAACCCTAAGTTTAGCCCCAACCCTAACCCTAAATTTAGCCCCAACCCTAACCCTAAATTTAGCCCCAACCCTAGCCCTACCCCTAACCTAACCCTACCCCTACCCCTAACCTAACCCTACCCCTAACCCTACCCCTAACCCTAACCAAACCCTAACCCTACCCCTAACCCTAACCCTACCCCTAACCCTACCCCTAACCCTACCCCTAACCCTAACCTAACCCTAACCCTAACCCTAACCTAACCCTACCCCTAACCTAACCTAACCCTAACCTAACCCTAACCCTAACCCTACCCCTAACCCTAACCCTAACCCTAACCTAACCCTACCCCTAACCCTACCCCTAACCCTACCCCTAACCTAACCCTAACCTAACCCTACCCCTAACCCTAACCCTAACCCTACCCCTAACCCTAACCCTACCCCTAATTTTAGCCCCAACTGCTGTTCTCCTGCCGGCCGGCAGATGGAGACAGATGGCGGGCGCACTGGGCATGCGTCCGCCATGTTCTGCTGCCGGCGGCCAGGAGGAGCAGCAAGAGGATCCAGGGACCTAGGTGAGTATGCTAGGGTCCCCGAATCCCCCTATTTATCTGTCCTCTGATGTGCAATCACATCAGAGGACAGAGAATTACACTTTACTTTTTTTTTTTTGCGGTCGCCGGTAAACAGTTAATTACCGGCGATCGCAAAACAGGGGTCGGTAATACCGACCCCGATCGTGCTCTTTGGGGTCTCGGCTACCCCCGGCAGCCGAGACCCCAAAGATTCTCCCGGTGCCGGCCGGCAGGCGCACTGCGCATGCGCCCGCCATTTTGAAGATGGCGGCGCCCACCGGGAGACACGAGGAGCATCGGGGGAGCTAGGTGAGTATTGGGGGGCCACCTGGGACCCCTTTTCTCTGTCCTCCGATGTGCGATCACATCGGAGGACAGAGAAATTAAAAAGAGATCGCTTTTTTTTTTTTTTTTTTTTTTTGCGATCGCCGGTAAACGGTTAATTACCGGCGATCGCAAATGCGGGGTGGGTTAAAAACCCCCCGAATCATGTTCTCTGGGGTCTCGGCTACCCTCGGCAGCCGAGACCCCAGAGAAAATCGGCCTCTGGGGGGCGCTATGGACTTTTTCCACAGCGCCGTTAATTAACGGCGCTGTGGTTTAAGTACCCTTAGCGGCCGCCGTTAAAAGGCGTATCGGCGGTCGCTAAGGGGTTAAATGCATTTAAACAAATGTCGTTAAACATGAAAATAGATCCATTAAGACTGAGCCCTTCTAATGGAGCCTATTTTGAAAAGTTCTGTTATAAGTCATTTATTTATATTTTCGGCAAACCTTTTTCAGAAAAATAATTTAAGGTGCTGTTATAGGGTGGTTTCACATTTGCGTTTTTTTGTTGCGTTTTTGTGGTAAAAACGCAAAAAAAGCATGCATTTTTCCCCCCTATATTTAACATTAAAAACGCATGCGTTTTTTTTGTATGCGTTTTGACACGTTTTTGCAATGCATGCTTTTTTTTCTGCATGCGTTGTGTTGCAGAAATGCAACATGTAGTATTTTTAGTGGCGTTTTTTTTGCCGCAAAAAAACGCATGTGTTTTTTGCGGCAAAAAAATGCATTGCTGTCTATGTAAACACATGCGTTCTTAACCACATGCATTTGCATGCGTTAAAAACGCATGCGTTTTAAAAAAAAAAAAACACACTGATAAACCACCCCACACCATAAAATTGATAAAGGGATCCTACCCCTAACCCTACCCCTAACCCTAATCCCTTTAAGGGTAGGGTTAGGGGTAGGGTTAGGGTTAGGATCCCTTTAGGGTTAGGGTTAGGGGTAGGGTTAGGGGTAGGGTTAGGACCCTACCCCTACCCCTAGCTCTTTCTGTTTATAGTGGTTTTTTACTTTATTTTCATGATTGGCAGCTGTCACACATTTATCTGCATGCGTTTAAAAAACGCAAACGCATGAAAAAACGCATGTAAGCGCGTCAAAACGCCGCGGTTTTTTTCACCACATGCAAAAACGCATGCGTCAAAAAACGCAGCGTTTGCACGCGTTTACATGCGTTTTTTCACCATGTGTTTTTTTTTAAAACGCATGCGTTTTGAAACGCAAGTGTGAAACCAGCCTTACACATTTCATGTGAAAGACATGATCTCCAGCTATGTATGTTGATTGTCGGGAGCCTTGACAGCCAAACTTATAGCCACATTTTTATATTAAATTTATATTAAATATCTTGTCAGTGATGATAAAGCCTCATAAAATGTCCACATTTTGTATGTTAAAATATTTTGAAGAATTTGTATTTAATTTGTAGTTATTCATTATATAGTTTTCATGTCTAATCTGTATTTTTTTTAATCCTTGAAATGTTGTACTTTTCACTATGACCAATGAGCCTCATCATAGGGTGACATTTCCTGTTCAGTGGTAACCACTTTTAAGAAATCAACCAATTTTTACTACAGGCAGGATTGCAATTAACGTACCATCTTTTTAAAGATAACTAAGGATTTCACCCCTTTCCATGTAGAGTGATCTTTTTCATAGAAGATAAAGGGGTGATCTAGAACTAAAATGTATTTTAACTCCTTCCTGACATGCGCCATACTAGTACTGCTCTGCGGGAACTGAGTTCCCGCAAACTGCAGTACTAGTACGGCGGCACGATCATGCAGCCTCACGCTGAGAGCCGCGGCGATCACGTGCAGATGTCAGCTGTATATGACAGCTGACACCCCGCAGCAATGCCCACGATCGGCGTTAGCGCCAATCGTGGGCATTTAACCCCTCTGATGCCACTGACAATAGTGACAGTGACATAGAGGGCCATCGCGCAGGGACGGGGGCTCCCTGCGCTCCCCCACCAGAACAACGCAATGCGATCGTGTTGTTCCAGTGATCCGGACTGAGTCCCCGGATCCAAGATGGCCACGGGACTCCATCTAGGTCATGAAGTGAGGTGGCTAGCCGGCGCCTGCTCAGAGCTAGCGCCGGAAAGACTCCTGCACTGCTTGTCAGATCGCTGATCTGATACAGTGCTTTGCAGAGTGCCAGATCAGCGATCTGATCTAATACAGTGATGTCCCACCCTGGGACAATGTTAGAAAGTAAAAAAAAAACAATAGAATGTACAAAAGAAAATATATATATATATTTCCCAATATATCCATTTATTTATGTAAATAAAAAAACCATAAAAGTACACATATTTGCTATCGCAGTGTCCGTAACGACCCACTCTATAAAACTATCCCCCTAGTTAACCCCTTCAGTGAACAAAGCAAAAAAATAAATAAAAAACGAGGCAAAAAACATCGCTTTATTATCATACTGGCGAACAAAAAGTGGAATAACACGCGATAAAAAAGACAGATATAAATAAACATGGTACCGCTGAAAACGGCAACTCGTTCTGCAAAAAACAAGCCCTCACATGACTCTGTGGGCCAAAATATGGATAAATTATAGCTCTCAAAATGTGGTGATGCAAAAACAATTTTTTGCAATAAAAAGCGTCTTTTAGTGTGTGACGGCTGCCAATCATGAAAATCCGCCCAAAAAAGTTATAAAAGTAAATCAAACCCCCTTAATTAGGGAAAAATAATAAAATTTAAAAAAATGTATTTATTTCCATTTTCCCATTAGGGTTAGGGTTAGAGCAAGGGTTAGGGCTTGGGTTAGGGTTAGGGCTACCGTTAGGGTTAGGGTTAGGGCTAGGGTTAGGGTTGGGGTTAGGGTTAGGGTTGGGGCTAAAGTTATAGTTTGGATTACATTTTACGGTTGGGATAAGGGTTGGGATTAGGGTTAGGTGTGTAATTAGGGTTATGGTTGGGATTAGGGTTAAGGGTGTGTTTGGGTTAGGGTTTCAGTTAGAATTGGGGGATTTCCACTGTTTAGGCACATCAGGGGCTCTCCAAATGCGACAAGGTGCCTATTCTGCGTTGAAAAACTAAAACAGTGCTCCTTCCCTTCCGAGC
Organism: Ranitomeya imitator; assembly: GCF_032444005.1. NCBI lineage: Eukaryota > Metazoa > Chordata > Amphibia > Anura > Dendrobatidae > Ranitomeya > Ranitomeya imitator. The sequence continues at coordinate 168,946,094 of NC_091288.1, forward strand.
TCTCCCGTGTGCCCAAACAGGAGTTTACCCCCACATATGAAGTATCAGCATACTCAGGACAAATTGGAAAACAAATTTTGGTGTCCAATTTCTCCTGTTACCCTTGGGAAAATACAAAACTGGGGGCTAAAAAATAATTTTTGTGGAAAAAACAAGGATTTTTTATTTTCACGGCTCTGTGTTATAAACTGTAGTGAAACACTTGGGGGTTCAAAGTTCTCACAACACATCTAGATAAGTTCCTTGTGGAGTCTAGTTTCCAATATGGGGTCACTTGTGGGGGGTTTATACTGTTTAGGTACATTAGGGGCTCTGCAAATACAACATGATGCCTGCAGACTAATCCATCTAAGTCTGCATTCCAAACGGAGCTCCTTCCCTTCCGAGCTCTGCCGTGCACCCAAATAGTGGTTCCCCCCACATAAGGGGTATCAGCGTACCATACTCAGGAGACATTGGACAGCAACTTTAGCAGTTCAATTTATCCTGTTACCCTTGGAAAAAAATGTGGGCTAAAAGTTAATATTGTGGAAAGAAGAAATGATTTTTTAATTTTCACGGCTCTACTTTCTAAACTTTAGTGAAACAATTGGGGGTTAAAAGTGCTCACCACACATCTAGGTAAGTTCCTTAGGCGGTCTTCTTTCCATAATGGGGTCACTTGTTGGGGGTTTCCACTGTTTAGGCACATCAGGGGCTCTGCAAATGCAAAGTGACGCCTGCAGACCAATCCATCTAAGTCTGCATTCCAAACGGCGCTCCTTCACTTCTGAGCTCTGTTGTGTGCCCAAACAGTGGTTCCCCCCCACATATGGGGTATCAGCATACTCAAGAGAAATTGGATAACAACTTTTGTGGTCCAATTTCTCCTGTTACCCTTGGGAAAAAAAATTGTGGGCTAAAAGATCATTTTGTGGAAAGAAAAAATTATTTTTTCATTTTCACGGCTCTACATTCTAAACTTTAGTGAAACAATTGGGGGCTAAAAGTGCTCACCACACATCTAGATAAGTTCCTTAGGGGGTCTTCTTTCCAAAATGGGGTCACTTGTGGCGGGTTTCCATTGTTTAAGCACATCAGGGGCTCTACAAACGCGACATGGGTTCCGATCTCAATTCCAGCCAATTTTGCATTGAAAAGTCAAAAAGCGCTCCTTCCATTCCGAGCTCTGCCATGCGCCCAAACAGTGGTTTACCCCCACACACGGGGTATTAGTGTACTCAGGACAAATTACACAACAACTTTTGTGGTCCAATTTGTCCTGTTACCCTTGGAAAAATAAAAAATTGGGGGCGAAAAGATCATTTAAAAAAAATATATGATTTTATTTGCGGCTCTATAAACTTCTGTGAAGCACTTAGAGGTTCAAAGTGCTCACCACATATCTAGATTAGTTCCTTAGGGGTCTACTTTCCAAAATGGTGTCACTTGTGGTTTTTTTTTACTGTTTAGGCACATCAGGGGCTCTCCAAACGCAACATGGTGTCTGATCTCAATTCCAGCAAATTTTGCATTGAAAAGTCAAATGGCGCTCCTTCCCTTCCGAGCTCTGCCATGTGCCCAAACATTGGTTTACCCCAACATATGGGGTATCAGCATACTCAGGACTAGGGTTGAGCGAAACGGGTCGAAATTTTTCAAAATTTTGTGTGGGGTCGGCCATGAAGTCGGCGATCTTTTGAATCTGGAATCGGAATTCCGATACCGATTCCTGATATGTTTAAGATATCGGGAATTGGTATCAGAATTCAGATTTAAGTGTAAAATAAAGAATTGAAATAAAAAATATCGCAATACTTACCCTCTGACGCGCCCTGGTACTAACCGGGAACCTTCCTTCCTTAGAATCAGACTTCCAAGACCTTGCGGTGACGTCGCGGCTTGTGATTGGTCGCGCGGCGGTCACATGGGCGGCCGCGCGACCAATCACAAGCCGCGACGTCACCGCGACGTCACCGAAGGTCCTGGAAGCGCTGATTCTTAGGAAGGACCTTTGGTGACGTCGCGGTGACGTCGCGGCTTGTGATTGGTCGTGCGGCCACCCATGTGACCGCCGCGCGACCAATCACAAGCCGCGACGTCACCGCAAGGCTGATTCTAAGGAAGGAAGGTTCCCGATTAGTACCAGGGCGCGTCAGAGGGTAAGTATTGCAATATTTTTTATTTTAATTCTTTATTTTACGCTAAAATATGGATCGCAGGGCCTGAAGGAGAGTTTCCTCTCCTTCAGACCCTGGGAACCATGGAAACCCAATGCACTGCATTGGGTTTCGCGTTTCGGCCGACCCCGACCCCGACTTTTTTATAGGATCGGCCGATTTCACTCGACCCGACTTTTGAAAAAGTCGGGTTTCGTGAAACCCGACCCGATCCTATAAAAGCAAAGGTCGCTCAACCCTACTCAGGACAAATTGTACATCGACAATTTTTTTGATCCAATTTCTCCTGTTACCCTTGGTAAAATAAAACAAATTGGATCTGAAGTAAAAATTTTGTGAAAAAAAGTGAAATGTTCAATTTGTTTTAAACATTCCAAAAATTACTGTGAAGCACCTGCAGGGTTAATAAACTTTTTGAATGTGGTTTTGAGTACCTTGAAGGGTGCAGTTTTAAGAATGGTGTCACTTTTGGGCATTTTCTGTCATATAGACCCCTCAAAGTCACTTCAAGTGTGAGGTGGTCCCTAAAAAAAATGGTTTTGCAAATTTTATTGTAAAAATGAGAAATCGCTGGTCAATTTTTAACCCTTATAACTCCCTAACAAAAAAACTATGTTTCCAAGATTGTGCTAATGTAAAGCAGACATGTGGGTAATGTTATTTATTAACTATTTTGAATGATATGACTCTCTAATTTAAGGGCATAAAAACTAAAAGTTTAAAAATTGCTAAATTTTCTAAAATTTTGCCAAATTTCCTTTTTTTTCGCAAATAAGCGCAAGTCAAATTGAAGAAATTCTACAACTATCATAAAGTACAATATGTCACGAGAAAACAGTCTCAGAATCACCAGGATCCGTTGAAGCGTTTCAGAGTTATGACCTCATAAAGTGACAGTGGTCAGAATTGAAAAAAATGGCCTGGTCAGGAAGTTGAAAACAGGCTTCGGGGTGAAGGGGTTAATACTGATGTCACAAGATTGGCTGGTCTCTGCTTTTCCTGCATATTGGGTATTCTTCTGACAACACTCACTGACAGTGCGCTCTCTTGCTGGCTCATTACTTTTCTACAATACCGGCGAGCAAGCGCACTGTCACTGTGCATATTATACAAAGCTGGGATTAGCCCAGCCTGTGAAAAGAATGTCACTGATGACACTCCATTCCAGGGAACCAGCAGAGGCTCCGGAAGTCCATTCTGACAACTCATTTGACTTTCCCAGCATGCACTGGGATTCTAAAGCAGCTAGATAGCATAGTGGGGAACAGTAGGGACTTTTTAATAACTTAATTACTTAAAAAACCATCCCTCGACCAAAACTGTGCCGCTAATTATAGACCTGTCTCTAATCTTCCCTTCATCTCTAAACTCCTCGAACGCCTGGTCCACTCCCGTCTTACCCGCTATCTCTCAGATAACTCTCTTCTAGACCCTCTTCAATCTGGCTTCCGCTCTTTACACTCTACTGAAACTGCCCTCACTAAAGTCTCTAATGACCTACTAACAGCTAAATCTAATGGTCACTACTCCATGCTTATTCTCTTGGATCTCTCTGCAGCATTCGATACTGTGGATCATCAGCTCCTCCTCACTATGCTCCGCTCCATCGGCCTCAAGGACACCGTTCTCTCCTGGTTCTCCTCCTATCTCTCTGACCGATCCTTCACTGTATGTTTTGCTGGTTCCTCCTCCTCTCACCTTCCCCTTACTGTTGGGGTTCCTCAAGGATCAGTCATAGGCCCCCTTCTCTTCTCGTTGTATACTGCCCCTATTGGACAAACAATCAGTAGATTTGGTTTCCAGTACCATCTCTATGCTGATGACACCCAATTATACACTTCTGCTCCTGATATCTCGCCTGCCTTATTAGAAAACACCAGTGATTGTCTTACCGCTGTCTCTAACATCATGTCCTCCCTCTATCTGAAACTAAACCTGTCAAAAACTGAACTCCTCGTGTTCTCTCCTTCTACTAACCTACCTTTGCCTGACATTGCCATCTCCGTGTGCGGTTCCACCATTACTCCAAAGCAACATGCCCGCTGCCTTGGGGTCATCCTTGATTCTGACCTTTCATTCACGCCCCACATCCGATCACTGGCTCGCTCTTCTTATCTGCATCTCAAAAACATTTCTAGAATTCGCCCTTTTCTTAATTTCGACTCTGCAAAAACTCTTACTGTTTCACTTATTCATTCTCGTCTGGACTATTGTAACTCTCTACTAATCGGCCTCCCTCTTACCAAACTCTCCCCGCTCCAATCTGTCCTGAATGCTGCTGCCAGGATCATATTCCTCACCAACCGTTACACCGATGCCTCTACCTTGTGCCAGTCATTACACTGGTTACCCATCCACTCCAGAATCCAGTACAAAACTACTACCCTCATCCACAAAGCACTCCATGGCTCAGCACCACCCTATATCTCCTCTCTGGTCTCGGTCTACCACCCTACCCGTGCCCTCCGCTCCGCTAATGACCTCAGGTTAGCATCCTCAATAATCAGAACCTCCCACTCCCGTCTCCAAGACTTTACACGTGCTGCGCCGATTCTTTGGAATGCACTACCTAGGTTAATGCGATTAATCCCCAATCCCCACAGTTTTAAGCGTGCCCTAAAAACTCATTTGTTCAGACTGGCCTACCGCCTCAATGCATTAATGTAAGGATCCCTGCGTGGCCTATTTAAAAAAAAAAAAAAATGTTCTCATTCACTTTATGCAGTTAATAGCCCTCTGTGTCTGTACTGCTACATACCTAGGCAGTTAACTGGTTCATGCAGCTTTACATGAACACCTGAGCCTTACACTATGGCCGGTCCGAATAACTAAAGCAATTGTTACCATCCACCTCTCGTGTCTCCCCTTTTCCTCATAGTTTGTAAGCTTGCGAGCAGGGCCCTCATTCCTCCTGGTATCTGTTTTGAACTGTATTTCTGTTATGCTGTAATGTCTATTGTCTGTGCAAGTCCCCTCTATAATTTGTAAAGCGCTGCGGAATATGTTGGCGCTATATAAATAAAAATTATTATTATTATATATTATAAAAGTATATTAGAAAAGAGATTCCATTATGACATTAAATAGATAAGCATTTAGGATTAAACTAAATTCTGGATCGTACATTTAATGATCCTTATTCTGGTCTATCCAACATAAGGCATATTTCTAAATGCTGTTCATGTGGCCACTAAAAGTAATCCATCCTGTATGTTACATAAGCAGACTTCATGGAAGAAAAGAAGAGTTATTTTCCAACAACGCTAAACATTTTTTGCTACTGTAAACTAAATGACTTCTAATCAGTTACAAATTACATTGCTTCTCGCTTGAATAGTAAATGACATTTTCTCTGTATTGAATATTTATCTGTGATTAGACACAATATAGTGAAAATACATTTATTTACCTATATTTATACCTAAATGTTGTTCTATAAAAAGAGATATTGATGTGCGTGTTCTTTTATATGCGTTTTTGATGCATTTTTTCTTGCGTTTTCTTCGCATTCATTTGGATGGTTGAAAAACGCAAAAACACAAAAAGAATTCTCATGCTGCAAATATGCAAAAAAAAATTTGATGGTTCAAATCTGCAAGGAAAGAATAAGCAGCATGTGTATGAGATTTCGGAAATCTTATTTGCATTGCTGGTACTGTAAAATTCTGCAATTTTTTTTTCTGTGGCACAAATGCTGTGTGTGAACAAGCCATAAAAGCTTACTTACTGATATTTTTGATAGTTCAGGTGCCTGTATGAAATGTTGTACTAGGGTTTAATAAGGGAATGTGGATGTCCTTTACCTTCCTTAAGAGATATGTGTCCCGGCTTCAGAGAGGCTCACTGAGCATGATCGGAAGTGCAAAGACTAAGTATATTAGATTAAATTCTGAGAGCACTGGGATCGACTACATCCACCGATCTCTCTTCTTTGGTATATATAGACCTAAAGCTAAAGAATCCATTCAGTAATTCTGCCTTCTCTTGTTCCTCAATGCCCAACTCTCCCTTACCATAATTTAGTGTGCTCACTGATGCGGACCTTAATTTTTTTGTATTAATAAATTTCAAGTATTTCTTGACTTTCCTTGGCTACTTGACATTCATTTTTGTTGTTTTGATTACTTTTTTTATGGATTCCCCTCAACTCGTGGTAGCTTTTAAATGTCTGAAGCTGATGCTTCAGATTTTTATTTTCTAAATGCCCTTTCCTGTCATTAATAATCTTACTAACCAGAGGTGTTTATTTTTTGCGTCTATGTTGATTACCTATAGAAGTATATTTTTCAGTCTGATTGACCAGTCTAGACCTGAAAAAAGAAATCCCATTTATCATTTGTTTCATTAAAATTATTCTGTACAAAGCTGAGGAATTTTCTCCCCTTTGCGTTTGAAGCAGAACCATGACCCCAGTCAATACCGGGATAGCTAAAATCCCCCATAATCGCCAGTGTATCAGACTTTGCAGCCCACGACATCTGATCTTCCATTACTATTTCAGAGTTTCCCTCATTATGTAATTCCACCCACAAGGTTTCACATTCCTCACAACCGTCTCCCATCTAATTTCGTCTGTCACTCTTACTTTCATATGACCCCTAAAATGACTCCTACATTCCTCATACATTCCAACTTCCATGAGTATCCCGTAAGGGAAGAGATTCGCGAGCCTCTTGTCAAGCACCCAAAGACTACAGACTTGGCCGAAGGATCGGAGTTCCGCAAACCGATCCACCCATCTTTATTAGCGACACATTGTCCGCTGTTATATTTGCAAATACCAGGATTATTTGTCTTCAAAAGTTATCACCAGTAATCTATCAAATGTAAAAGTAAGCAATTTCCAATTTGGTCAAATGCCTAGAAAATTGAAGAGATAAAAGAATGGACTATGCGTGGTTCATGAAGGAGTCACAATCTGCTTTAGGCAAGACAATTACAAAAGTTGTCAATCATTTTATTTAGATGGGAAATGTAATTGTTTTCCTCCAAACTTGCTTTTAGTCTAAAAGATAGACAAGAACAGAAAATCACAGCAAATCAAAATCATTGCTAAGTGCAACGTAGTTGTAATGCATACATACATACATACATTAATGTGATGACTCCTCACTTCTCTTATTAGAAGAGCAATCAGATATGGGTTGCCTCTGCAGGACTCTTCTCCTATTGTGCCAACCAGTGTCATAGGAAGCATAGACCACCCACATGGAATTGCGGAGTAAAAGGAATGTTGGAGTGCACTAAATGAAAAATTAAATGTGTCCAGGGGACTGTGTCAAACATTTAGGATGGGGGAATAGACGATATTGAATTTGCAACCTGGACACATTTTATCTGCCAATGGAGGCATTGTGATGATAACACAGACCCTATAAAGCCCAATGAAAGCTTACATTTCAATATATACATGAGTAAGACTGCCTAGTGCAGTCGAAACGAGTCGACTGGGTCATGTCGACCATGTACATTTATCTTTTGTATGCGCTATAATTTCTTTTGAAAAATAAAAATGGAAAATCTAGTCCTGTTGAGCCGGACTCCAATTTTTTCTATTATCCTTAGGATTTACCAGTATTTGTGTAGGCTTCTTCTTACCTATTGTATCCATTAGTGACTACACTTTTCAGATATCCGGTTATTGTATCAGTGTTTTTTTTTTATTTAGAAGGAACCCGTCACATGAAAACACGTTATTAGCCTGCAGATGTGGGGGTAACCTGTACGTTAATTACAAAATATTCTGAACCTGACCGGCGTCAGTGCTTAGAATCCGCTGCCAGGAGGAAATTAAATTTATTCACCTCAGTAGTGTTCAGGTTAAGTCATGGGGGTGGCACCAGCACGGGTTCAGTCACTGGGTACAAAAAGTGATGGCTATAATTACACCCCTTGCGCTGACTGTCAGCTCACTCAGGATTAGGGCTGGCTGTCAGTCAATGCAGAATGCTGTTAACCTGCAGATTAACCCCATATCTGCAGGTTAATAGCATTTTTTTCACATGGGAGGTTCAAATAAAAAGGATGTCCACAAGTTTACTCAATTCAGAACCCCATAAAAAATAAAAAGCAGTCTATACTTACCTCTTGCAGAGGTGCAATTCCTGCGATGTCAGTGTTGCTGTACCTGGAGTCAATTCGACATTGCTTTGTCACATGCATGCTGCATCCAATGAGCATCCGCTGTTTGGCTGAAACTGATCAATATTCTCACTGTGGAAGTCCGTGCTGATGAAATAGAAAAGGATGAAGCTGACGATTGTAACTAATGCCATCAGTATCTTTTGCAACAATAAGGCGTGTAATGGTCTTGAGACACCTCACTGGTATTACCCATCACGAGATGATTCTTGAGTGGCACCTTGGTAATGAGAAACCTTTTTACTGGCCATGAGGTGAACCAGCTGATATCATTTGTCACTAAATGGCAGGATTGCTTTCTAATTACTGATAGATTTGAGCTGGTGTCATGACATTCCATGGCTTTTTGCACCTCTCTTTCTTCATGTGTTTAACACTTTTCCCCTGCATCATTTCTCATTATTACACATGACAATTTATGGACATCTATGGGTTGATTTCTTTGCCTGCATGGATTGGTTGGGTTGATACCGACATCTGGTGAGAAATTCATGTCAATAGCACCTTGAAAAATATACTTAATTAGAAAATTGGTGACGTGTTCAATATTTATTTCACCCACTGTATAAATGTACTTTATGCAAATAAATACATATATATGTAGTTTTTATGCACGGATGAATTGGATCATGTTAATATATTGTGATGAGCCCACTGTAAGCACAGCTGGGTCTGAATTAATTTATGGATCAGCAGCTGAGGAACTCAACTCAGAATTAAAGGAAAATTAACATCAACTTAATTTTACATATAAGACAGTTGCACCTATTAGTGAAAATGCACTTTTCAGGCTCAATAGCCTTCTCAGAAAATATTTTTCACCAACGCTGGAAGTTTAAGAGACAAAAAAAAGAGTTACTTCCATGCGTATCTCAGTCATCTAAGCAGTAAGTTTGCAGATTATGTAGCATTTGGATGTTTGGATATAATGCTGTGACTTTACGTTGTATCTCAGTTGAATTTATGGTCTCAGAAGGAACGTAAAATTGGGGGCTAAAGACTTATGATATACATCTTGGCTACTAATGGCAATATCCGAAAGAATCGGATCACACTTAGCTGCCACTCGAATCAAACTTTGTTCAAAATTTGATCAGAGTGCCATTTACATAATCGATACGATTGTCCATGAGAAGAGAATATACCCTTGTGTGACCCCAGCCTAAGGACGAGCATATATATATAACTGGTCCCATTTTCATCCAGGAAAGCAGTATGATTTTTTTTCTCACTTGCCATCCGAGTGCTGTCTATTTTTATTATAGCAGCAGCTATTAATCATTTAGAGGAACATTTATGGTTTCCTATATTACAGAATTGTAATTTATCTGTAAAAATCGGAAGCCATGCTGTGGCTCCTTATGGCATCCAAATCTTTTTTCTCGTACCCATCTGATTTTGAAGTGAAATCACAGCATGCTGCAATTTATAGGGTGCTGTGAATGAGCCCTGACCTGTGATATTTCAAGCTGGGTCAAGACAGGAGCAGATATTTTGGTCTTATTTTGAACTGAGATAAAGACCTTTAGGGCAGAGACAGACTGCCGTATAACTCGTGCGATGATCACATCGCACTGCACGGACAGGCCCGACACCTCTCCTGACCTGAGCATGACAGCGTGATGTATTATTATCTATGCAGCTGCCAAGCTCAGAAAGCCAGTATGAGGTTTGCGATATGATCTACGTATGAGATATACAGCAGTCTGTCTCTGCCCTCAAATGGCAACCCTTTCGGAAAGTGTTAAGCGGGAGAAATGACTGTGGGGCAACAGACAAACTGAGACAAGTACAGTACACAGATGATTTGTGATCTCCTCCTGTCTCTGTGCGATAATAGGTGTGTATCACAACAGCAAACTAAAAGAAAGTTCAGAAAAATAAAATAAATTTTTTTAAAAAAATTGTTAAAAAAATGGAAATAGCCTTTTTATTTTTCTTTCGTCTTTTATCATGGAAAAAATAACCACACATACTGTATTTGACACCTCATTGTCTGTAGCAAGCTGAATTATAAGCCTACGTTCTAATGATGATCTTTTGGAGAGTTTTTGATGTTGTAGATTTTCTGCTGCATTTCCGCACCTATTAGGTAAAATAGATTACTTGCTTCTTTCCATTATGTTTTATTCATGCATTTTTGTACCTGGAATTTTTGGTATGTCATGCTTTCAATGAAGTTGCTCTGTTTTTGGCACTTTCTGGTATTTTGCTTATGGTTTTTACCTTTAAATTTTCTGCATCTAATGCAAATCTATGGGTAAAATATGCACGGAAAACTCAGAAAACCCCGAACCCGCGAAATAAAGATCTCTATAAATTCCATCAACTAACGAACGAGGATCATGGAATCCGCATTGGAGGTTCAGGGAGAAGCGCCGACACTGCCAGTGTCTAGGCGGGGAAGGCCTTCAATGCGGATTCCATGATCCTCGTTCGGGCCTCCACTGCACCACCAATTGTTAGGAGACTACAGCCAGCTGAACAGGGTTGCCAGGTTTGACACTGAACAATACTCCCGGCTTCCATCACCTTTTCCTTGGTGGGACTCCCTGATTTGTGGGACCGCATAAGTGAGAACAATCCAGCAAGCGAACCTGACCCCTGACAGATGTACCAAATCACTGCGGAACTGTCCGTAGCAGGCACCATTGAAAATTAAGATAGTATATCCATTATTTGGGTTTCAATGGGACCATCTCTACTACCTCTGTGTGTAAATATATAACAATATCCCTATCCCTACATGACGCGTCACGAACAGACTCTAAGGCACCATTTGTGATCAAGGCCACTGTGTGGCCGAAACGTTAAACTTGTTGCCTCTACTGTTTCATCTCGTCTATTATCTACACATCTTCGAATAAATTTTTCACTTCAGCAAATTGAATTGGATGAGTGCAGTGTTTTGACTAAATTACAAGATGGGCACGCTGTTTAACGCACACCGTAAATACTATTAAAATAGGTTGCTTCACTTGAAAAATTGAATAAAAAGATGTTAAAAAATCTCTTGAAAATGGAACCAATAAATACTACAGTCCAACAAGCAACAAGATAAGCCCTCATACAGCTCCATCAACTAAAAATAAAACTGGTGCAGCATTTACATTATGGCGACATAAATATATTATTCTTTTCGATTGGATTTTAGTGTAAAAAACTGATAATATATACGTAAACCATACTTGCCTGCTATGATCATGTCCATAGCGACTCAAACTATAAAATGAGAATGATTTTTCTCCCACACATTGAGCACCATAAAAAAAAATCAGAGTCTTTAATTTGATGTCATGCTGATGGAATAAAAAATGATCAAAAAGTTAAATATAACTCAAAATAGTATAAATAAAAATATCAAGTCTTCCTGCCAAAATTAAGCTTTCATTCAGGTCAGTCAACAAAAGATTAAAAAAGGTTATGTCCCAGAATATGATGACACAAAATTATGGTATTTTTATTCTGCAAACAGTAAAACATAAATAAAATTACATTACTTTTATGTCCTGTTAATCGTACTGACATAAAGAAAACAGGTAATTTGTCACTTACACTACACACTCAATGATGAAAAGCGAACAAAGCCGAAATGAGATCAAAATTGATTTTTTTCCTTTTTGCTATTTGCTGCACATTAAATTATTGAAGATACTTTTGTGTTAAAATGGTAACTGCACCCCTTGATAAAATTATTAGTATGTTTTCCAAAATGGGTGTCACTTCTTGGGTGGTTTCCACTGTGTTAATATTTCAGTTGATCTGCAAATGCTATTTGGTTATAGAAAACCATTGCAGCAAAATTTGCACTAAAAATGTTTCCCTTCTGAGCCTTGCGGTGTGCCCCCAAGAAGTAGCCGCATATTAGAGTATTGCCATACTCAGGAGAAAATGAATAATAAAGTATGTGGTACATTTTTCTTGTTACCTTTTGTATAAATGAAAAATGTTTAGCTAAAGCTGCATAATAATGTAGCAAATGAAATTTTTCATTTTCACTAGTGATGAGCAAGTGTACTCGTTGCTCGGGTTTTCCCGAGCAAGCTCGGGTGTTCTCCGAATATTTATGACTGCTCAGAGATTAAGTTTTCATCACCTCAGCAGCATGATTTACAGCTATTAGCCAGCTTGATTATATGTGGGGATTTCCTACCAACCAGGCAACCCCCACATGTACTCAGCCTGGATAATAGCTGTAAATCATTCAGCTGTTGTGATGAAAACTTAATCTGCGAACACTAACAAATACTCGGAGGTCACCCGAGCATGCTCGGGAAAACCCGAGCAACAAGTATACTCGCTTATCACTAATTTTCACAGGAAATGACATTTGTGAAGTACCTGTGGCACAAAAATGTTCACTACTCAATTAGATGAATTCCTTCAGGCATATAATTTCCAAAATAGGGTTAGTGTTCTCCAATATTTCAGTGGCTTTGCAAATAAGATATGGCAAATTAAAACAAATCCAGCAAATGTGTTTCCTTCCTACAGTTCCCGGCTGGTCACCCAAAGAGGAGAGTTCAACCACATGTAGGGAATTGTTGTACTCATCAGATATTGGGTAGCAAATTGTGGAGAGTATTTTCTTATTGTTCCTTGTGAAAATGAAAATTTGTTTAACACTGATCAAGTTCGAAACGCATCGAATAAACCACCACCTTTTTACTTATTATACCAGAGAATACATCTCAAGTTCACCTAGCAGAGCGAAAATCATCCATAAACACCCCTTTATTTGATAAATTGATGCTTGAAAGTTGGCAAACCCTTCAAAATCGGATGTATTTTTTGCAAAAGAGGGCTCAATCAAAGTCTGAACTTCAAAATACGTTTCTGGAAGTATATTATAGTATAAACAAAGGAGATTTCTGAGGACCTTAAAATAAGAGTTGCTGATTCTCTTCAGTCTGGAAAAGGTTACAAAACCATCTCTAAAGAGTTTGGTCTCCAACAATCCATAGCCAGACAGATTGTCTACAAATGGAGTAAATTCAAGAACATTATTACTATCCCCATAAGTGGTCGATCAACAAAGGTTACTCCAAGAACAAAGTGTATAATTGTTTGCAAGGTCACAAAGAAACTCAAGGTAACTTCTAAGCAACTAAAGGCCTCATTCACATTAGTTAATGTTAATGTTCAAGAGTTCACAACTTCAAGAAGAAAGTAAACAATTATGGTGTGTATGGCAGGATTGCAAGGGGAAAGCCATTGCTCTCTAAAAATAACATGTATGCCTGTCTGCTGTTCGTTAGAGTACACCTGGACAAGCAGGAAGGCTATCACAGCAATGTTTTGTGAACAAATGAGTCAAAAGTAGAGCCTTTAAAGTTTAAACACTAAATTTAAGGATTAAAAACCTCATACTATCTGAGATACACAGTGACGGTTACATCATGGTTTGGACCTGCCTTGCTGCATCATAGGGAGGACAGCTTACAGTAAGTCATGGAGCAATTAATTATTAATTTTATCAGCAACTTCTACAGGCAAATGTCAGGACATCTGTCCACAAGTCTCAAGTGAATGTGAGTCATGCATCAAGACTAAAACCCAAAGCACACAAATCATTCTAGAAATGAATGGTTAAAGAAAAATAGCAACAATTTGATCAAGTCAAAGTCCTGACCTCAATCCAACAAAAATGTTGTGGAACGTCCTGAAGTTTATGTGAGAAAACTCACCAACATAACACAGTCAAGGGCTGGTTTGTAGGTGAGAATGGGCTAAAAGTCCTTCAAGATGATGTGCAGTATTGATCATTACCAAAAAGGTTTATACGTAGTTATTGCTCCTCAAGGAAGTCACATCAAATACTGAAAGCAAATGTTCACATACTTTTTGCCACTAACAGACATTTGATATTGGATCTTTTCCTCAATTAAAAATAATTGAATATTTGTGACACATTTGTTTGATTTAGTTCTCTTTATCTACTATTAGAACTTCTGTGAAAATCTGAGATTGATTTAGGTCCAATTTATGCAAAAATATGGAAAAATCTGAAGGGTTCACAAACTTTCAAACATCGATGTAAAAATGTTGTCATTGAAAATTACTTATTTTACTAGATTTCTAAAATTCAACTGCATTTAAAATGATTAATCATCGATATGAAGATTGCACAAATGTGAAGTAAAACCTCCTACTCTTCCACCTCTTCACTGTTTTTTTAACCTTCCATTAAAGCAGCTTTCAATAATAAAGGCATCAGCGTAAAGTAATTGGTTTAAGCAAGACCTCTTCATAGGCAAACAGCTGCAGGAGGCAAATAGTTTATGCTAATACTTAATGAACTTCTGGAAATAGTGCAGATAGCTCTGGGAGGAACATTAGAGTCTGCGCTTCATCCCTGACAATAGTTTTCAATGCTCAGCTAATTTTATGTCAACAATGTTTATAATCTATACCGTCCATGTGCTGCAAGCAGCATGAAGCATTCATTAACTAACAGTTCTATTCTAGGATTTAGAAGAGCAGATATCTTAGTCATTTGTTCTCCATTATTTGGGACATTTTACAATGCAGACATTATTGTGCATGAATTTCAAGTATTCCAAGCTAAGCATGAATCCTAAAGTTCTGGCACACAAGAAAAATTACTCTGGGGTCATTCTAAAATTAATCTATGACAGTAAAGTTTAAAGAAAGCCAGTCATGTCCCTTAAGCCAACCCAGAAAAAGCCACCATTACATTTCACAACACTATTTCTTCACTTTTATACTGCTAAATAAACTATTTCTGCGCTAAAATACAATTTAATGTATCTTTTGGTTTGTGCTAATTCAGTAGGATTAGTTTGGATGGGTGCCCCTTCCCTTCCCCATACTAGCTGGTATATAGTTTCCCATGGGTACCTGTCTGACCAGTCTAGCCTGTGTTCTGGTCTTCCCTTATTCACACTGGCATGTAAAAGATTGGGAATGGGCACATTTGGTCAACATTACTGTTTTTGTTAAGACTTAAGCAAGTTGAAGATGAAATTATATTGTGAGGATCTGAGATTGTGGGTCGTAATAATCACCTAGGCAAGTTATCGATGCAACTATTTTTTATTCCCTTCATTCTTGGTCTTACAGCAACTCCGGGTAGATGGCCAAAATAAAATGACCCCAGTCCGCAAGATCCCATCCGGGGCGCAGTTAGTTCCACTACTCCGATAGCAGGTGATACCCGTTGTCTCACAACTTATGGTTAGCCCCCTGCTTTTGTATCTCCCACCACTATAGTCTACAGTCACAGTCCATGCTCCTCCAGATGACGGATATGACTAATGTAGAACATGAAACCAGCTGCAGCCGGCAACAACATATAGTACAGTCACAGCAAGTACACAAGATGGTGCAAATGAGTCTCACCCTTCCGTTGGCTCTCACGGGATTAGAACATCTGTAACTTTGTGACATCCAGGACCAACCACCCCAGCCAGAAGCACCCCGCTTTTGGCGGACACTCACAGATAGCAGGTGACAGAAAGCTTAAGAGGCTGACCGAGCACAGTGAAGTATATCGCCAGGTGACCTGAGTGTCCCAACCTTGGTTCTCCAAATGTTTTTGTGGGTTCAGTAACGGGCATAGGAGCAAATATGTATTACACTTGATAGAGCCATGGTTCCCTTGGGCTGTTCCTGAAGAGTCTCTCTGCAGAGGGAGCCAGAGACTTTATACCCACAGCTCTCATTCAGGACATTCTCCTACAGGATTGGGGAATGGTTTGCAGGAGGTAATTCCTCATTGCTCGATTGTTCAATTAACCTACATATTTGTCCTAAACTATGTAGATTAGTAAACTACGGGGGCTGATGCAATACATAATCAGCAACCATTCACAAATTAAACATAAAACAAGAGTCAACTTACAGGCTCATATAAAACAATGGCTCATGTCTCTTGACTTACTGAATAAAGAACAAGACACAACAAGCATCAATGTGCAGGCTCATATGAAACAGTGGCTCATGTCCAATGATCTACTAAATAATACATCTGGCATAATTAAGAATAAGTGCTGTGTTGCCACAGACCTCTAAAAGTGCTAAAGTTAAAGACAACTCACTTACTTTGTATTTTAAGCAAAAATAATTGTCATTTTTAAATTTTACAAATTACAAAAAGGAAAATGGGCAGATGCAAAAGTTTGAGCACCCTGCAGGTAGAAGTTGCACCCCCTTTTGCAAGTATCACAGCTTGTAAACACTTTTTGTAATCAGCCAAGAGTCTTTCAATTCTTGTTTGAGGGATTTTAATCCATTTCTTCCTTGGAAAATTCTTCTAGTTCAGTGAGATTCCTGGGTCGTCTTGCATGCACTGCTATTTTAAGGTCCAGCCACAGAGTTTCATTGATGTTCAGATCAGAGAACTGGGAGGGCCATTTTAAAACCTTTATCTTGCATCTTTTGAGGTAGTCTACTGTGGACTTTAGCTTGTGTTTAGGATCATTATCCATTTCTGGAAACAATCCTCTTTTCAACTTCAGATATTTTATAGATAATGTTATGTTTGCATGAAGAATTTGTTGAAATTTCATTGAATCCATTCTTCCCTCTACCAATAAAATATTCCCAGGGCCATTGGCTGCAGCACAACCCCAAAGGATGATTGATCCACCCCCATGATTAATGTTTGGCGAGATGTTCTTTTCCTGCAATTATGTGTCCTTTTTCTCCTCACATTCCTTTGATGATTGTGGTCAAAGAATTCTATTATAACCTTGTCGGTCCACAGGACTTGTTTCCAAAATGCATCAGGCTTGTTTCACTGTTCTTTTGAATACTTCTGATGCTAAATTTTATGGTGAAGACTCAAGAGAGGTCTTCTTCTGATGGCTCTTCCATGAAGGCTATATTGTATTTGTGCAAGTGTCTCTGAACAGTGGAACAATCTACCACAACTCCAAACTCTGCCAAATCTTTCTGTAGAGCTTTTGTTTTCAAGCGGGGGTTCTTATTTGCCTCTCTAGTAATCCTACGAGCAGCTCTCACTTAAATTTTGCTTAGCCATCCAGACCTTATCTTGACCTTCACTGTTCCTATTAACTGCGATTTCTTAATTATATTTCGAACTGAGGAAAGGGCAACTTAAAAAACGTTTTGCTATCTTCTTATACCCTTCTTCTGCTTTGTGGACCTCCACCCTTTTCATTCTCTAGGCAGCTGCTTAGAAAAACCCAAGGCTACAATTATTTAGCACAGGGTTAGAGGAGGCTAGGTTTTTATAAAAATGAGAAATTTGTATCACCTGGCATTTCCGAAAGATGATAATGAACTAGCCATAACCCTAACAGGCTAATTAAGGTCTAAAACCTTTATCAAAGTTATCTCTATAAGGGTGCCTAAAGTTTTGTAATTATCCATTTTCCTTTTTGTATTGTTTAAAATGTAAAACATGACAATTTGCTTTTTTTTGGGGGGGTGGTTGGGGGGGCTAAAATGCAAAGTAAATGTGTGATCTTTAACTTTAGGCCTTTTAGAGATTTCATCTTCAACTTTTTTAACTGTTCATAATAACAGTAAGTTTGACAGGGGTTGCCCAAACTTTTACATGCCACTGTATATTGAGATCGTCAGACACAAAGTAAGGTTTTAATCCCAAAGATAGGATATGACCATCCCGAAATGGTATACTTTGTCATGGTGGGATAGCTTTTATACTTTTTTGATCAAAATAGTTTTAACTAAATAACCTATGTTATTTACATATTCAATTACTAATTACTTATTTCCTTACTTCATTGTATATGCTCATTTTGTTTTTTTCTAAAGTTTGTTTTCTTCTAAAGTTTTATCTGTGAAATAACCACAGTGTGATACGTGCTCCTACACATTGCACATGTAATAACTTATGCTCTAACTCATTTATTTGGTATGACTGATTTCATGCCTACTGGCCGAGTTGTCTCAAGAATGACATCACCTAGCATCACTTTGTTTGTTTGAAAAAACATAGCGATGCTATTCACAAGAAGACACGACCAGTGGGAATTATGTCAAGAATGATTATAGAATCTGAAGCAGCCTAGCATGGGATACACAGTGTCGGACTGGGGAGTCAAGGGTACACCAGTAACCAACTCCAGGGCCCCACTTTTCAGCTTCATGCAAATGTGACATTAGCCTAAATCACAAATTTATATAACAACTAGATGGTGGCCCGATTCTAACGCATCGGGTATTCTAGAATATGTATATATGTATGTATATAGCAGCCACATAGTATAGAGCACAGCCCACGTAACACAGACAGCCACGTAGTATATAGCACAGACATAGTATATTGCCCAGCCACGTAATATATTACACAGCCACGTAGTATATAGCACAGCCACGTAGTATATAGCACAGAGACAAAGTATATAACTGCCCATGCAGTATATAACACAGGCCACGTAGTATAGAGCAGGGGTGTCAAACTGCATTCCTCAAGGGCTGCAAACAGGTCATGTTTTCAGGATTTCCTTGTACTGCACAGGTGATAATTTAATCACCTACACACATAATGATTACAGCACCTTGTGCAAAGCTAAGGAAATCTTGAAAACACGCATGGTTTGCGGCCCTCGAGGAATGCAGTTTGACACCCCTGGTATAGAGCACAGCGATGTAGTATATTGTCCAGCCACGTCATATATACCACAGACACGTAGTATATAGCACAGCCACATAGTATATAACACAGCCACGTAGTATATAGCACAGAGACGTAGTATATAACACTGCCCATGCAGAATATAACACAGGCCACGCAGTATATAGCACAGCGATGTAGTATATTGCCCAGCCACGTAATATATACCACAGCCATGTAGTATATAGCACAGTCCACATAGTATATAGCACAGAGATGTAGTATACAACACAGACTACACAGTATCTAACACAACCCACGTAGTATATAGCAATGTGGGCACCATATCCCTGTTAAAAAATAATTAAAATAAAAAATAGTTATATACTCACCCACCGTCGGTCCCCCTGATCCAGCCGAGGTGTTTACCGATGCTCCTCGCGATGCTCCAGTCCCAAGAGTGCATTGCGGTCTCGCGAGATGATGATGTAGTGGTCTCGCGAGACTGCTTCGTCATCATCTCGCGAGACTGCAATGCATGGAGCAGTCACCGGAGCGCCGCAAGGAGCGGGAAAGGCCTCGGCTGGATCCGGGGGGCCAATAGAGGGTGAGAATATAATGATTTTTTATTTTTTTAATTATTTTTAACATTAGATCTTTTTACTATTGATGCTGCATAGGCAGCATCAATAGTAAAAAGTTGGTCACACAGGGTTAATAGCAGCGTTAATGGAGTGCTTTACACTGCGACATAACGCGGTCCGTTAACACTGCCATTAACCCTTTGTGAGCGCTGACTGGCGGGGATTATGGAGCGGGCGCCGGCACTGACTGTGGAGAGTAAGGGGCAGCCATTTTGCCGCCGGACTGTGCTCATTGCTGATTGGTTGTGGCCGTTTTGCCGCGTCCATCAGCGACTTGGGATTTCTGAGACAGACAGAAAGACAGAAAGAAAGACAGACAGACAGAAAGACGTAAGTGACCTTTAGACAATTATATAGTAGATGAACTGGAGACACAAAAGAGAATAGTAAAACCAAAAACACTCAGTTTGAAAAAATGTTGCAGTAATCCGCAAGTGCTAGTAAAAGATGTAAAAAACAGGGTATTTGGTTGATACGTTTTTTGCAAAAAATGTATACTAAGCTGCTCTACCAATCTTCACGGTATACCCTTATCAGAGCAGTCCTAACTAATGTATGCAATCCCTATCTGATGTATTTAAAAACCTGATCATCTGTATATAACCTGTGTGAACAGGGTTCAGAGAGGAAAAATCCATGTGTGCATACAGGGTAGAACAGCTATTGTGCAGATAGCCCAAGAGGAGTGGTGGAACTCCCCAGTCTTGTAGACACAAGAGAACAATTATGGAAACAGGAACACATGGGCTACTTGCACAGTGAACAAGTCTGTATGATCATGTTCACACACCACCAAGAAACCTGAAGACACAAAAGAGAATAGTAAAACCAAAAACACTCAGTTTGAAAAAATGTTGCAGTAATCCGCAAGTGCTAGTAAAAGATGTAAAAAACAGGGTATTTGGTTGATACGTTTTTTGCAAAAAATGTATACTAAGCTGCTCTACCAATCTTCACGGTATACCCTTATCAGAGCAGTCCTAACTAATGTATGCAATCCCTATCTGATGTATTTAAAAACCTGATCATCTGTATATAACCTGTGTGAACAGGGTTCAGAGAGGAAAAATCCATGTGTGCATACAGGGTAGAACAGCTATTGTGCAGATAGCCCAAGAGGAGTGGTGGAACTCCCCAGTCTTGTAGACACAAGAGAACAATTATGGAAACAGGAACACATGGGCTACTTGCACAGTGAACAAGTCTGTATGATCATGTTCACACACCACCAAGAAACCTGAAGACACAAAAGAGAATAGTAAAACCAAAAACACTCAGTTTGAAAAAATGTTGCAGTAATCCGCAAGTGCTAGTAAAAGATGTAAAAAACAGGGTATTTGGTTGATACGTTTTTTGCAAAAAATGTATACTAAGCTGCTCTACCAATCTTCACGGTATACCCTTATCAGAGCAGTCCTAACTAATGTATGCAATCCCTATCTGATGTATTTAAAAACCTGATCATCTGTATATAACCTGTGTGAACAGGGTTCAGAGAGGAAAAATCCATGTGTGCATACAGGGTAGAACAGCTATTGTGCAGATAGCCCAAGAGGAGTGGTGGAACTCCCCAGTCTTGTAGACACAAGAGAACAATTATGGAAACAGGAACACATGGGCTACTTGCACAGTGAACAAGTCTGTATGATCATGTTCACACACCACCAAGAAACCTGAAGACACAAAAGAGAATAGTAAAACCAAAAACACTCAGTTTGAAAAAATGTTGCAGTAATCCGCAAGTGCTAGTAAAAGATGTAAAAAACAGGGTATTTGGTTGATACGTTTTTTGCAAAAAATGTATACTAAGCTGCTCTACCAATCTTCACGGTATACCCTTATCAGAGCAGTCCTAACTAATGTATGCAATCCCTATCTGATGTATTTAAAAACCTGATCATCTGTATATAACCTGTGTGAACAGGGTTCAGAGAGGAAAAATCCATGTGTGCATACAGGGTAGAACAGCTATTGTGCAGATAGCCCAAGAGGAGTGGTGGAACTCCCCAGTCTTGTAGACACAAGAGAACAATTATGGAAACAGGAACACATGGGCTACTTGCACAGTGAACAAGTCTGTATGATCATGTTCACACACCACCAAGAAACCTGAAGACACAAAAGAGAATAGTAAAACCAAAAACACTCAGTTTGAAAAAATGTTGCAGTAATCCGCAAGTGCTAGTAAAAGATGTAAAAAACAGGGTATTTGGTTGATACGTTTTTTGCAAAAAATGTATACTAAGCTGCTCTACCAATCTTCACGGTATACCCTTATCAGAGCAGTCCTAACTAATGTATGCAATCCCTATCTGATGTATTTAAAAACCTGATCATCTGTATATAACCTGTGTGAACAGGGTTCAGAGAGGAAAAATCCATGTGTGCATACAGGGTAGAACAGCTATTGTGCAGATAGCCCAAGAGGAGTGGTGGAACTCCCCAGTCTTGTAGACACAAGAGAACAATTATGGAAACAGGAACACATGGGCTACTTGCACAGTGAACAAGTCTGTATGATCATGTTCACACACCACCAAGAAACCTGAAGACACAAAAGAGAATAGTAAAACCAAAAACACTCAGTTTGAAAAAATGTTGCAGTAATCCGCAAGTGCTAGTAAAAGATGTAAAAAACAGGGTATTTGGTTGATACGTTTTTTGCAAAAAATGTATACTAAGCTGCTCTACCAATCTTCACGGTATACCCTTATCAGAGCAGTCCTAACTAATGTATGCAATCCCTATCTGATGTATTTAAAAACCTGATCATCTGTATATAACCTGTGTGAACAGGGTTCAGAGAGGAAAAATCCATGTGTGCATACAGGGTAGAACAGCTATTGTGCAGATAGCCCAAGAGGAGTGGTGGAACTCCCCAGTCTTGTAGACACAAGAGAACAATTATGGAAACAGGAACACATGGGCTACTTGCACAGTGAACAAGTCTGTATGATCATGTTCACACACCACCAAGAAACCTGAAGACACAAAAGAGAATAGTAAAACCAAAAACACTCAGTTTGAAAAAATGTTGCAGTAATCCGCAAGTGCTAGTAAAAGATGTAAAAAACAGGGTATTTGGTTGATACGTTTTTTGCAAAAAATGTATACTAAGCTGCTCTACCAATCTTCACGGTATACCCTTATCAGAGCAGTCCTAACTAATGTATGCAATCCCTATCTGATGTATTTAAAAACCTGATCATCTGTATATAACCTGTGTGAACAGGGTTCAGAGAGGAAAAATCCATGTGTGCATACAGGGTAGAACAGCTATTGTGCAGATAGCCCAAGAGGAGTGGTGGAACTCCCCAGTCTTGTAGACACAAGAGAACAATTATGGAAACAGGAACACATGGGCTACTTGCACAGTGAACAAGTCTGTATGATCATACAGACTTGTTCACTGTGCAAGTAGCCCATGTGTTCCTGTTTCCATAATTGTTCTCTTGTGTCTACAAGACTGGGGAGTTCCACCACTCCTCTTGGGCTATCTGCACAATAGCTGTTCTACCCTGTATGCACACATGGATTTTTCCTCTCTGAACCCTGTTCACACAGGTTATATACAGATGATCAGGTTTTTAAATACATCAGATAGGGATTGCATACATTAGTTAGGACTGCTCTGATAAGGGTATACCGTGAAGATTGGTAGAGCAGCTTAGTATACATTTTTTGCAAAAAACGTATCAACCAAATACCCTGTTTTTTACATCTTTTACTAGCACTTGCGGATTACTGCAACATTTTTTCAAACTGAGTGTTTTTGGTTTTACTATTCTCTTTTGTGTCTTCAGGTTTCTTGGTGGTGTGTGAACATGATCATACAGACTTGTTCACTGTGCAAGTAGCCCATGTGTTCCTGTTTCCATAATTGTTCTCTTGTGTCTACAAGACTGGGGAGTTCCACCACTCCTCTTGGGCTATCTGCACAATAGCTGTTCTACCCTGTATGCACACATGGATTTTTCCTCTCTGAACCCTGTTCACACAGGTTATATACAGATGATCAGGTTTTTAAATACATCAGATAGGGATTGCATACATTAGTTAGGACTGCTCTGATAAGGGTATACCGTGAAGATTGGTAGAGCAGCTTAGTATACATTTTTTGCAAAAAACGTATCAACCAAATACCCTGTTTTTTACATCTTTTACTAGCACTTGCGGATTACTGCAACATTTTTTCAAACTGAGTGTTTTTGGTTTTACTATTCTCTTTTGTGTCTTCAGGTTTCTTGGTGGTGTGTGAACATGATCATACAGACTTGTTCACTGTGCAAGTAGCCCATGTGTTCCTGTTTCCATAATTGTTCTCTTGTGTCTACAAGACTGGGGAGTTCCACCACTCCTCTTGGGCTATCTGCACAATAGCTGTTCTACCCTGTATGCACACATGGATTTTTCCTCTCTGAACCCTGTTCACACAGGTTATATACAGATGATCAGGTTTTTAAATACATCAGATAGGGATTGCATACATTAGTTAGGACTGCTCTGATAAGGGTATACCGTGAAGATTGGTAGAGCAGCTTAGTATACATTTTTTGCAAAAAACGTATCAACCAAATACCCTGTTTTTTACATCTTTTACTAGCACTTGCGGATTACTGCAACATTTTTTCAAACTGAGTGTTTTTGGTTTTACTATTCTCTTTTGTGTCTTCAGGTTTCTTGGTGGTGTGTGAACATGATCATACAGACTTGTTCACTGTGCAAGTAGCCCATGTGTTCCTGTTTCCATAATTGTTCTCTTGTGTCTACAAGACTGGGGAGTTCCACCACTCCTCTTGGGCTATCTGCACAATAGCTGTTCTACCCTGTATGCACACATGGATTTTTCCTCTCTGAACCCTGTTCACACAGGTTATATACAGATGATCAGGTTTTTAAATACATCAGATAGGGATTGCATACATTAGTTAGGACTGCTCTGATAAGGGTATACCGTGAAGATTGGTAGAGCAGCTTAGTATACATTTTTTGCAAAAAACGTATCAACCAAATACCCTGTTTTTTACATCTTTTACTAGCACTTGCGGATTACTGCAACATTTTTTCAAACTGAGTGTTTTTGGTTTTACTATTCTCTTTTGTGTCTTCAGGTTTCTTGGTGGTGTGTGAACATGATCATACAGACTTGTTCACTGTGCAAGTAGCCCATGTGTTCCTGTTTCCATAATTGTTCTCTTGTGTCTACAAGACTGGGGAGTTCCACCACTCCTCTTGGGCTATCTGCACAATAGCTGTTCTACCCTGTATGCACACATGGATTTTTCCTCTCTGAACCCTGTTCACACAGGTTATATACAGATGATCAGGTTTTTAAATACATCAGATAGGGATTGCATACATTAGTTAGGACTGCTCTGATAAGGGTATACCGTGAAGATTGGTAGAGCAGCTTAGTATACATTTTTTGCAAAAAACGTATCAACCAAATACCCTGTTTTTTACATCTTTTACTAGCACTTGCGGATTACTGCAACATTTTTTCAAACTGAGTGTTTTTGGTTTTACTATTCTCTTTTGTGTCTTCAGGTTTCTTGGTGGTGTGTGAACATGATCATACAGACTTGTTCACTGTGCAAGTAGCCCATGTGTTCCTGTTTCCATAATTGTTCTCTTGTGTCTACAAGACTGGGGAGTTCCACCACTCCTCTTGGGCTATCTGCACAATAGCTGTTCTACCCTGTATGCACACATGGATTTTTCCTCTCTGAACCCTGTTCACACAGGTTATATACAGATGATCAGGTTTTTAAATACATCAGATAGGGATTGCATACATTAGTTAGGACTGCTCTGATAAGGGTATACCGTGAAGATTGGTAGAGCAGCTTAGTATACATTTTTTGCAAAAAACGTATCAACCAAATACCCTGTTTTTTACATCTTTTACTAGCACTTGCGGATTACTGCAACATTTTTTCAAACTGAGTGTTTTTGGTTTTACTATTCTCTTTTGTGTCTTCAGGTTTCTTGGTGGTGTGTGAACATGATCATACAGACTTGTTCACTGTGCAAGTAGCCCATGTGTTCCTGTTTCCATAATTGTTCTCTTGTGTCTACAAGACTGGGGAGTTCCACCACTCCTCTTGGGCTATCTGCACAATAGCTGTTCTACCCTGTATGCACACATGGATTTTTCCTCTCTGAACCCTGTTCACACAGGTTATATACAGATGATCAGGTTTTTAAATACATCAGATAGGGATTGCATACATTAGTTAGGACTGCTCTGATAAGGGTATACCGTGAAGATTGGTAGAGCAGCTTAGTATACATTTTTTGCAAAAAACGTATCAACCAAATACCCTGTTTTTTACATCTTTTACTAGCACTTGCGGATTACTGCAACATTTTTTCAAACTGAGTGTTTTTGGTTTTACTATTCTCTTTTGTGTCTTCAGGTTTCTTGGTGGTGTGTGAACATGATCATACAGACTTGTTCACTGTGCAAGTAGCCCATGTGTTCCAGTAGATGAACTGGGTAGATTGTTAAACAAATAAGATGATACCTTTGTCTGTATTTAATAATTCAAGCATATTGTGCCAAGGACTTCTCATATAAGAAGGTGGTAGCCCGTTCCTGAACAGGGGCCCACTGGAGGATTCTCCTGTTTTCCTGTGGGCCAGTCCAAGCCTGGATACACCCACGACATCCACCAAGACTAGTACTACCTAATTATCCTATACTGATAGGTATGTTAAAAAATATTTTAGCATGGAAAAAAACATTTGTTTTGGGCATGACGGGCAGCAAAATAATGCAGGAATAGGACTATATAATGTAATGGTGGCTTATGGAGCTTGACAGCTTCCCAAATCACTGGAAACATGAATCAGAGCCTTGCTGCACAATGGCAGCAAGGTATATTTTCCTTCTTATGGGAGAGACATATCACTGGCAGTGCGGCTGGGAGTAGCCGGCCAAAGGTAGCAATGGCCCAGTCTAGTCTGTGGCTATAGTCCCTGGTCGGAATTTGAAAGTATATTTTCTCTGAAACGCCAAATATACCTTGTAGCAAATGTACAAACATTTAAACATTTTGGCACAGTCTGGAAAACATTTACCATATTGGAGAGAGATATAGGGGAAAATTCTGTTGATTTGAATGACCAGCTTGTACTGCAGTATTTTTCCTGTAGTGTAGAGGCAATGTATCGCTAACCAAAGCTGTCCATGTTAAAAAAAAATCTCATTATTAAGGTACCATTGTGGAGAAAAGTGGTTAAATTCATGAGGTCAATAATGTTGTTGCTCTCTATGTAACCTCCTTTTACTTAATTTGTATGAGATGTTGAATAGTTGCACTTTGATTATAGTGACAAGCTGCTCATTATAGCTTTTATTTTGTATTAATCTTTGGCAGGAGAAGCAAAATCATCTGTATTGTCAGGATATATAAGATATAAATAAAGAGCTGTTCTTGATGATGCTGTTTCATGACAGGGAGCAGCACTTGACCTTTGTTATGAGAGAAAATCTAAATCCCTATACAAAACAAATGTGAAAATATTCATGTTTTTACATTGCCATAACCTAACAATCACTGTTTTGCAAATTTTCCAAGCAGTCATCTTATTACCATCAGGAAGAGGCGTTTCAAAGCTACCTACAGTTGTGTGAAAAAGTGTTTTCCCCTTTCCAGATTTCCTTTTCTTTTGCAGGTTTGTCACACTTAAATGTTTCAAATCACAAAACAAATTTAAATATTAGACAAAGATAAGACAGGTAAACACAAAGTTCAGTTTTGAAATGAAGGTCTTTATTGTGAAGGGGAAAATGAAATCCTAACCTATGGGGCCCTGTGTGAAAAAGTGATTGCCCCCCCAAAAAAGCAAATTAACTGTGGTTTATCACTTCTTTGTGGAGCTGAGTTCAAATACCCTAGTCACACCTAGGCCTGATTACTGCCATACCTGTTCTCAATCAAGAAAACACTTAAATAGGACCTGCCTGTCCAAGTGATTAGACAAAAATATCCTCAAAAGCTAGATATCATGCCACTACCCAAAGAAATTCTGGAACAAATGAGAAACAAAGAAATTGAAATCTATCATCTGTTAAAGGTTAAAAAGCCATTTTTAAAGC
Organism: Ranitomeya imitator; assembly: GCF_032444005.1. Lineage (NCBI taxonomy): Eukaryota > Metazoa > Chordata > Amphibia > Anura > Dendrobatidae > Ranitomeya > Ranitomeya imitator. Next base: position 168,973,709 of record NC_091288.1, read on the forward strand.
TTGGCAAAAGAAAAGAGGATAGGGATGAGCATGAGCAGGACCAGTGAAGCAAAAGACTGAGGGTGAAGCTGTGTAGCCACTAACCTTAGGAGGCTATGCACCCCTTATTTTTCATTTGGACAGGGTTTGAACAGGAAGGTCTGAAATTCATTGAGACTCTCAATCAAAACCCTTGGGGCCTATCAATCTCAGCTACATTATCTAATACAGCTATTCAATTCCTTGATTTGTTGGTAAAAGTGGATCCAACTGGTAAATGCACAACCTCAACATTTTTTAAACAGATTGACATGAACAGCTATCTCCATTTTGATAGTGGCCACCTTCCAAAATGGATTACCAATATACCTTATGGTCAGTATTGGCGAATCCGAAAAAGCTGCACTAATGAATGTGATTTTTTTTTATCAGAATCCAAGATACTTAAGAAATGTTTCCAACAAAAAGTATACCCAAAAAGGTTATTACGTGATGCCTTCCTTAAGGTCAAACCTTTCTCTCAGGAAGACTGTATAAATAAGTTAAACTCCAATACTAGTAGCGATGGTAATACTCTGGATCTGACCAAATGGAGTTTTGTCACTACTTACAATTATTCCCGTGGTTTTATTGAAGAAATACTTAAAAAACATTGGTTCATTTTAAAGAGTGATCTCGTCTTTTCCAGACCTCTTTCAGCGAAACCAAAAGTAATTTTTAGGAAAAAACGCAATTTACGCAACCTACTAGCTCCCATTAAGACTACACTCAATCCCTCTCTGGTAATTTGCATTCACTCAAACCCTGGTTGTTTTACATGCAAAACTGCTAAATGTTTGTGTTGCTCTTCAATTATTGATGAACTAAATCTTTTACATCGAACACAACAGGCACTAACTATATCATCAAGTGTCATGTGGCTTGCCAGTCAACCTATGTTATTTACCTGTTGCAGAGCACTTGTGGGCTACAATACGTAGGCCGCACAATCCAAACAATGCACCCCCGTCTAAACAAACACCACCAAAATATTTGCAACAGCTATTTATTACATAGTGTTTCAAAAAATTTTTGCATTGCTCACCAAAAAAATCCAAGCTCTCTCAGTCTCACTATTATTGATCAAATAACTGACAATGCTCATCTGTGACATTAAGCTGAAGTGTGCTTGGGTTATGCAGTAGGACAGTGATCAAAAACACACCGGCAAGTCAACTTCTGAATTGATTAATAAAATCAAAATTAAGACTTTGGAGTGGCCTAGTCAAAGTCCTGAGCTTAATCCAATTGAGATGCTGTGGCATGAACTTAAGAAGGCAGTTCTTGTTCGGAAACCTTCCAGAGTGACTGAATTACAACAATTCTGCAAAGATGAGTGGCCAAAATTCCTCCAGAGTGTTATAAAAGATTCATTGCCAGTTATCGCAAACACTTGATAGCAGTTGTTGCTGCTAAGGGTAGCTCAACCAGTTATTAGGTTTAAGGGGCAATCACTTTTTCTCATAGGGCCCTGTAGGTTTGGATTTCTTTTTCCCTTAATAATAAAGACCTTCATTTAAAAACTGCATTTTGTGTAAACTGGTGTTATCTATGTCTAATATTTGGTTGGTGATCTGAAACATTTAAGTGTGACAAACATGTAAAAGAACAATAAATCAGGAAGGTGCAGATACTTTTTCACTCAACTGTATATTATAATATAGATAGAATAACTCTTAAAATGATTAAAAACACATGAAAATGTCAACAAACATAGGTTACCATGCTGTGTGTGAATTCAGCCATAAAGCACATGTCAGGAGCATGGTGGCTTTATATATGTATATATATATATATATATATATATATATATATATATATATATACGTATATATATATGTAAAGATAATAGAATAGTAAAATGAAACCAGAACAACAAAAAAAATAAAAAGAAATATAAAGGATTACATTTCAAGTGAAAACAAATTTTACATTCACTTTAAAAATGTTAGCATGTTTTTTTCCTGCATCTGAAAATATTGTTTTACACCTATAAAGAACATGTAAAAGGGCACATAATATGCAGCCATGAGTGTTAATAAGGATTGCAAAAATAAAGCCATTATTTATAAGTACATTATACACAGTAAACATGTTTATTCCTTCATAGCGTACAATTCCTAAGCATTCCAGATCCAATGTAAAAGATTGATAAAAGCCCCAGAAACAATCAGATAAATGCTTTCAATAAAAAGTTAAATAAACAGTGATCTGATATCATTTGCAAAATATATTGTAGCTCCCTAGTATTTGAGAAGTAGAGTCAAAATGATTTACTGCAGCACATATTAAACACTCAGAGGAAGAAAATCTGTAGTTCAATTCTGGTTCCTTATTGAAAAGCCTGGGCAATTTAAAACCATTGATTTCCAATTAGCATTTAAAGTCTTGTACCATACCAGGACAACTGAGCTCTTTAGATTGTTCCTCATTAATAGACCATCTATAGATCTTAATATCTCCAGTTTGAAATTCAGTTTTGGCATTTTAAGGGTAAAATCTAATCAACATAGTTGGTAGGTAGAACAAAATAGAGTGAAGTAAAAATGAAATTTAGGGTAGTTTTTGCATTATTCATTTATAGGTTCATGCAGAAGACCATAATTCAATCCGTGTGAGATCCGACAAAACATAAGGCAGCACTTTTATTATTATTATATATTTTTACAGCACCATTTATTACATGGCGCTTTACATGTGAGGAGGGGTATACATAATAAAAACAAGTACAATAATCTTGAACAATACAAGTCATGACTGGTACAGGAGGAGAGAGGACCCTCCCTGTGAGGGCTTACAATCTACAAGGGATGGGTGACGATACAGTAGGTGAGGATAGAGCTGGTCATGCAGTGGTTTGGTTGATCGGTGATTACTGCAGGTTGTAGGCTTGTCGGAAGAGGTAGGTCTTCAGGTTCTTTTTGAAGGTTTCGATGGTAGTTGAGAGTCTGATATGTTGTGGTAGAGAGTTCCAGAGTAGGGGTGATGCACGAGGGAAATATTTTATGCGATTGTGGGAAGAGGAAATAAGAGGGGAGTAGAGAAGGAGATCTTGTGAGGATCGGAGGTTGCGTGCAGGAAAGTACCGGGAGACGAGGTCACAGATGTATGGAGGAGACAGGTTGTGCATGGCTTTGTATGTCATGGTTAGGGTTTTGTACTGGAGTCTCTGGGTAATGGGGAGCCAGTGAAGGGATTGACAGAGCGGAGAGGACGGGGAATAGCGGGGGGACAGGTGGATTAGTCGGGCAGCTGAGTTTAGAATAGATTGGAGGGGTGCGAGAGTGTTAGAGGGGAGGCCACAGAGCAGGAGGTTACAGTAGTCAAGGTGGGAGATGATGAGGGCATGGACTAGGGCATGGAGGGCATGGACTAGGGTTTTTGCAGATTCTTGGTTTAGGAATGTACGGATCCGTGAAATATTTTTGAGTTGAAGGTGGCAGGAAGTGGAAAGGGCTTGGATATGCAGTTTGAAGGAGAGATCAGTGTCAAGGATTACCCCGAGACAGCGAGCTTGTGGGACTGGGGAGAGTGGGCAGCCGTTTACTGTAATGGATAGGTTCATTGGGGGGGTTGCGTGAGATGGGGGAAAGACAATTCATTCTGTTTTGTCCATGTTAAGTTTTACAAATCTAGCGGAGAAGAAGGATGAAATAGTGGATAGACATTGAGAAATTCTGGTTAGTAGGGTGGTGATATCTGGTCCAGAGATGTAGATCTGTGTGTCATCAGCATAGAGATGATACTGAAAACCGTGAGATTCTATGAGTTGTCCCAGGCCAAAAGTGTAAATGGAGAAGAGCAGGGGCCCTAGAACTGAACCTTGCGGGACTCCGACAGATAGGGGGCGAGGTGAGGAGGTGGTGTGTGAATGGGAGACGCTGAATGTTCGGTCAGTTAGGTATGACGTGTTCCAGGATAGTAAGTAAATAACTTGGCACTCAACTTGGTGAATAGTGGTAATCAAGAAAATAGAAAATTTTATTACTTAGGATAGCAGTCCAGCAGATATTAAGATGTTTCGGTCTAACATTAAGACCTTCTTCAGTAAACTGCACAAGTATATGACAGAATATGACAAATTACAATGTTGAAAACAACAATTGCACAAAATACAAGGTAAATCTCATAATCAAAATGTGAACATAATATGTGATAGGAGGGAAGGGGAGAGAGGTAGGGAAGTCATAATTTTTACATACCCGACTGCTAAGATGGATGTATATAGGCGGTACTTTATGTGTATGACTGAATGGTCCTATAATGGATCCAATAGGACCTAAATAATGGCGGTAGATAGCCTGGAATAGTAAAGCTTCAAATGAGGAACATGCCGTAAAAGTACCTAGATTATTTGAAAAAGGGTACTAACCAAATAGAAGGATGTCTGTGCCTATCCACAGGAGATATGTATAATGGAAAACCTAATAGAAGGAGCTTCGTAAGTATGATAATAGACCATATAACCAAGAGCTATATAAAGAGGGAAAAGGAGGGAGGGTGGGTTTCACTTACTTAGGATATCTACAGAGGTAATCTCGCATACATAAGGACCAATGATGTCCAGAAGATAACTGTAAGTATGAAGAAAATACTGTAATAGAGCCTATAAGGTAGGGAACTATATACATAGTAGAATGATTCTCACCTTAAGTAGGTGGGTCTCAATGGAGACAAATAGTAGAAAATGGGTTGCGGGAATATTTTAGAGAAATATCTGGAAAAGGAAATGTATATAAGGCTCTGTAGTGAGACACGACCCAAATGAAAAGCGAAAAAAAGGAGAAAAAACAAGGGTAACACTGCTCACCTAATATATAGGGTATTCAGGAGAAATCCATATACTGTTGCAGATAACAGGCAGCTCCTACGATATATAGATGGTGGGTGATGGGCCAAGAGAAACCGGCAGGCAGAGGGCTGAAATAGTATAAAGGACTCACCAGGAGACGTGGGCTGAAGAGGAACGTCAATGCGGTGTCCACCGCTGGTTGAATGTCCCATAATAGAACTGGCCGCGTTACATAGCCGAGGGGCGGGACTACCCGCCGGGAGTTCGGCTGGCCGGAAATCAGCAGAGAGCATAATGGGACATGTAGTCCCAGAGCAATGTAGTTAGTAGCGCGTCATCCACAAAGTGGTGTCTAAGTGGCTAGAGTCAGACCGGAAGGAGACGCTAAGTTCGGCCGACCGGAAACCAGTACAAAGCATAATGGGATATGTAGTCTCAAAACGAAATGGGACATGTAGTTCCAGAGCGATGCGTCCCGGGGCTATAATAACCTAAGTGGCGTCATGAAGGTAGACGCTAAAAAAGGGGGAGGAACCATAATAAGTGGGCACATTATCACTATGGTGATTTCAAAATTATAGAAAGCCGGATCTAAGGTGGGCGCTGAGTGATTTCGGAGCAAGTAGTCCCAGGGGCATAGCAGATAGGAGGACATACTAGGAAAGATGCTGAGGAAAGCAGGGCTATAGACGTATGGTACGTACAATGACAGGGATAAGTAGACAGCTGACTAGAAAATGTGAGTGAAAAACTAATGTAATATATACTATGTGTATAAATAACCGGCAATATAATGGTAGGTGGTACTATGGAAGGAAGTATATATGTAAGCTAAGAAAACCAAATAGCTAACTGTAACAAAAAATGAATTACAGCAGTCGGGTGGAGAACAAGGAAGGGAAATCCGAGGGGGAGGGAGCAGGCAGTGATTTGCATGTTGAACGTCAATAAAGGCGACTCTGTGAAAAGAGACAAACATATTAGTATATGGCATATTGTACCAGTAACATATAAACACTGGTTTGTGGTATTACAAAGAAGTAACATTGGCTATAATAAACATTGGCTATAATGAATAGAATTTAGACAAAGGCCAGGGGGTCAGCGGAGAAGACGACAACCACAAAGAAGAAGAGGACAAGGAGGAGTCAACGAAAGAAGAGACGCGGACTTCTACAGGGTGACCCGGTCCCAGGTAATACACCGTTGGTGATTAATATCTCATCCAAGACTCTCAGCATTGCGGAACACAGTGTCTTGCAGAAAGGCCTCTCCTTCTGCCCTTCATATAAGTTTGACACATTCACCATGGACATGGACTTACATCGTTTTTTCCGCCGTCTAAGATTACTGGTACATTTTGACTCCTCTGAGATGTCTCCTGTTACTACTTCAGATACTCCTAGATCCCTAATCTCGTCACAGAGTCTAGGCTTACGTAATAAGAGCACTTATAGACCTCCTAAGTCCTCCCATGCAGTTGAGGCCTTCATAGGCATCATCGAACAGTCTTTCTCCAGGCTTCGTCAGGATATTGAGACACACAAATTACACACCTCTACTAATCTCAGTACTCCTGACTTTCAGGCCCTACAGACACTGAGAACCGATAACGAGATTGTCATCAAGCCAGCCGATAAAGGCGGGGCTATAGTAATTATGAATAAATCGGATTACACTCAAGAGATTCATCGACAATTGAGTGACAACACCGTTTACCGCTTATTACCAACCGATCCCACTACCATGATCAGAAACCTTATCAAGGAGACCCTTGATCCCTACGTTGAAAAGGGTGTCATTGATGGCAAAACACAAGAATATCTAACTAAGGACTTTCCCATCACCCCAGTATTCTATATACTGCCTAAAATACATAAAAACCTTGAACATCCACCAGGCCGCCCGATAGTAGCCTCTACCGAGTCCATACTTTCCCCACTGGCCATTTTCCTGGAAAAGATCTTGACACCACTTGTACGTACATCTCCATCATTTCTCCTTGACACAGGTGATTTCCTACGCCAACTGAATAATTTAGACCCTCTTCCCACTGACCTCTTATTGGTCTCTTTAGATGTTAAAGATCTATATACATCTATCCCCCATACTCAAGGAATTTTCAGCGTTAGACATTTGCTCACAAACTCATTACTCCACCACGATGTAGTCAATCTCTGTGTAGACCTACTGACAATAGTCCTTACCAAAAATTTCTTTATGTTTGAAGATCAATTCTTTTTACAAACGAAAGGCACTGCCATGGGGTCTAACGTAGCCCCGCCATATGCTAATAGCTACATGGCCCTCTTTGAGGAGGAAATTGTTTATCCAGACCCTCTGTTCCAAGCATATTGCCCCTTCTGGAAACGCTACATAGATGACGTTTTTTGTCTATGGACTGGTACACCACAAACTTTGGATCTGTTTTTCCATACTCTCAATACAGCCTGGCCAGGACGTACCTTTACCATGATGAGTAGCACAGAAAAAGTCAGTTTTCTGGATACACTTGTCTTCAAAGATGAACTAAATACCCTTAAGACAGACCTATACACCAAGCCAACTGATAGAAATAGTCTGCTACACTACAGCAGTTCACACCCTACAGCCACAAAGAAATCGATTCCTCGGTCACAATTCAAACGAGTACAGAGGATAGTCACCGACCCTAATCTTCTAAAAACCAGAACGGACGAAATGTACATCAAATTTCGTGAAAGGGGTTATCCCTCCGATCTCCTTACGGAGGCTATCAACCCTCAGACTACAGCACGTCCCCGTAGTAATAAAAGAGTACCCTTTGTACATGTATATCATCCGTATGTACACATTCTACACCACAGCATTAGACGTCACTGGAACTTACTCCGTACAGCGCATCCTCAAATCCCAGAATTTAAAGATCATTTTTTGCCATGTTACAAACGCTCTACCAATATTCGTGATTCATTAGTCAAAGCTGACTTAGGTACCAATAAAGATAGTACACAACGTTTCCTTGCTCAACCTAAACACGGCACCTTCCCGTGTCTACATTGCAACCAATGCAATAGTGTTATCAAGGGTGACGTCCTCCATCATCCCCATTCTGGTAAGAGATACAATATCAAAGGGTATTTTACTTGTGACTCATCATTTGTGGTTTATGTGATTAAATGCCCATGTGGCCTCCTGTATATCGGCGAGACCACTCAATCTATTAGATCTCGTATTTCGAAACACAAATCGACGATTCGCTGTCAGAACTTACTGTTACCACTTCCATCCCATTTCATATCCAAGGGCCATAACACATCACAACTTAGATTTCAAATATTGGAACACATTCCGGTACAGAGACGGGGTGGTAACAGAATCCACCTCCTTAAGAAGAAAGAGGCATACTGGATCCATGAATTACAAACTTTGACTCCCAAGGGCCTTAACAGAGAATATGACCCCCTGGTCTTTGTCTAAATTCTATTCATTATAGCCAATGTTTATTATAGCCAATGTTACTTCTTTGTAATACCACAAACCAGTGTTTATATGTTACTGGTACAATATGCCATATACTAATATGTTTGTCTCTTTTCACAGAGTCGCCTTTATTGACGTTCAACATGCAAATCACTGCCTGCTCCCTCCCCCTCGGATTTCCCTTCCTTGTTCCCCACCCGACTGCTGTAATTCATTTTTTGTTACAGTTAGCTATTTGGTTTTCTTAGCTTACATATATACTTCCTTCCATAGTACCACCTACCATTATATTGCCGGTTATTTATACACATAGTATATATTACATTAGTTTTTCACTCACATTTTCTAGTCAGCTGTCTACTTATCCCTGTCATTGTACGTACCATACGTCTATAGCCCTGCTTTCCTCAGCATCTTTCCTAGTATGTCCTCCTATCTGCTATGCCCCTGGGACTACTTGCTCCGAAATCACTCAGCGCCCACCTTAGATCCGGCTTTCTATAATTTTGAAATCACCATAGTGATAATGTGCCCACTTATTATGGTTCCTCCCCCTTTTTTAGCGTCTACCTTCATGACGCCACTTAGGTTATTATAGCCCCGGGACGCATCGCTCTGGAACTACATGTCCCATTTCGTTTTGAGACTACATATCCCATTATGCTTTCTACTGGTTTCCGGCCGGCCGAACTTAGCGTCTCCTTCCGGTCTGACTCTAGCCACTTAGACACCACTTTGTGGATGACGCGCTACTAACTACATTGCTCTGGGACTACATGTCCCATTATGCTCTCTGCTGATTTCCGGCCAGCCGAACTCCCGGCGGGTAGTCCCGCCCCTCGGCTATGTAACGTGGCCAGTTCTATTACGGGACATTCAACCAGCGGTGGACACCGCGTTGACGTTCCTCTTCAGCCCACGTCTCCTGGTGAGTCCTTTATACTATTTCAGCCCTCTGCCTGCCGGTTTCTCTTGGCCCATCACCCACCATCTATATATCGTAGGAGCTGCCTGTTATCTGCAACAGTATATGGATTTCTCCTGAATACCCTATATATTAGGTGAGCAGTGTTACCCTTGTTTTTTCTCCTTTTTTTCGCTTTTCATTTGGGTCGTGTCTCACTACAGAGCCTTATATACATTTCCTTTTCCAGATATTTCTCTAAAATATTCCCGCAACCCATTTTCTACTATTTGTCTCCATTGAGACCCACCTACTTAAGGTGAGAATCATTCTACTATGTATATAGTTCCCTACCTTATAGGCTCTATTTCAGTATTTTCTTCATACTTACAGTTATCTTCTGGACATCATTGGTCCTTATGTATGCGAGATTACCTCTGTAGATATCCTAAGTAAGTGAAACCCACCCTCCCTCCTTTTCCCTCTTTATATAGCTCTTGGTTATATGGTCTATTATCATACTTACGAAGCTCCTTCTATTAGGTTTTCCATTATACATATCTCCTGTGGATAGGCACAGACATCCTTCTATTTGGTTAGTACCCTTTTTCAAATAATCTAGGTACTTTTACGGCATGTTCCTCATTTGAAGATTTACTATTCCAGGCTATCTACCGCCATTATTTAGGTCCTATTGGATCCATTATAGGACCATTCAGTCATACACATAAAGTACCGCCTATATACATCCATCTTAGCAGTCGGGTATGTAAAAATTATGACTTCCCTACCTCTCTCCCCTTCCCTCCTATCACATGTTATGTTCACATTTTGATTATGAGATTTACCTTGTATTTTGTGCAATTGTTGTTTTCAACATTGTAATTTGTCATATTCTGTCATATACTTGTGCAGTTTACTGAAGAAGGTCTTAATGTTAGACCGAAACGTCTTAATATCTGCTGGACTGCTATCCTAAGTAATAAAATTTTCTATTTTCTTGATTACCACTATTCACCAAGTTGAGTGCCAAGTTATTTACTTACTATATCTACTGGTGTGGGAAACCTCACTTGAGCACCGACACAGCTGTGCCACGCTATACTCTACTATGTGTTCCAGGATAGGGCCAAGTCTGTGATGCCAAGGGATGAGAGGATCTGTAGTAATAGGGAATGGTCCACTGTGTCAAAGGCAGAGGACAGGTCTAGGAACAGGAGGATAGAGTACTGTCGCTTGCTCTTGGCGGTTAATAGGTCATTGGTGACCTTAGTTAGGGCAATTTCAGTGGAGTGGTGTGACCGGAAGCCTGATTGTAAGCGGTCGAAAAGGGAGCAGGAAGATAGATGGAAGGACAGTTCAAGATGGACGTGTTGTTCCAGTAGTTTTGAGGCACAAGGGGAGAAGTGATATAGGGCGCTAGCTACATACAGAGGATGGGTCAAGAGAGGGCTTTTTGAGGATAGGTGTGATTGAGGCATGTTTAAAGCTTGAGGGGAAAACCCCAGTTGTTAGTTATAGGTTGAAGAGTTGGGTTAGAGTTGGGATGAAGACTGTGGCGAGGTTTGGGATGAAGTGGGAAGGGATTGGGTCAAGTGCACAGGTGGTGAGATGCGATCTTGAGAGTAGAGTGGAGAGTCGATCTTCTGTAATGGTGGAGAAGTTGGTTTTGGAGGTGGAGTGCTGGGTAGTTGGGAGGAAGGGTTCTGGGGGTTGTTGACTAAAACTGTCTCTGATGTTCTCAATCTTCTGCTTGAAAAATGAGTCTTCAACTGAGATGAGTGGGGAGGGCGGAGGTGCTGGGGGACAAAGGAGAGAGTTGAAGGTGTTGAATAACTGTTTAGGGTTGTGAGACAGGGAGGATATGAGAGATGAGAAGTAGCTTTGTTTTGCTGTGGCGAGTGTGGTCTTGAAAGTAGTGAGGGACTGTTTGAATGTGATAAAGTGCTCATTGGAGTGGTATCTTTTCTATCTCCGCTCTGCAGCCCTGGAAGCTCACGTCAGTTCTTTGGTCAGGCTGGTGTGCCAGGGCTGTCTTTTGAATTTGCGAGCTTTGGTATGTGTGAAAGGGGCAAGAGATTCCAAAGCTGCAGCTATTGTGGTGTTATATAGAGCGGCAGCGTCATCCGCATTGTGTAGGGAACTTATGTCTGTGAGAGGGAGGAGGGATTCAGAGAGTGAATGTAAATCAAGGTGTTTGAGATTTCTGCGAGGGTGTGCAAGTTTGTGGGGTGGGGATTGTGGACAAGTAGTGGAGAGGGAAGAGAATGTGAGTAGATTGTGGCCAGGAAGAGGAAGAGGTGAGTTAGAGAGGTTAGATAGGGAGCTAGGCGGGTGAAGATTAGGTACAACGTGTGACCATCTTTGTGAGTGGCTGCAGAAGACCATTGAGTGAGGCCGAAGGAGGAAGTGAGAGATAGAAGTTTAGTGGCAGCTGAGAGGGAAGTGTTAATGGGGATGTTGAAGTCGCCCATGATGACAGTGGGGATGTCCGCAGAAAGGAAATGAAGTAGCCAGGTGGTGAAGTGGTCAAAGAAGGTGGTGGCTGGCCTTGGGGGCCAGTAAATGACAGCCTATTGGAGGTTGGTGGGGGCATAGATGCGCACATCTATGAGCACTTGAACCAATGTTATTCTAAGGAGTTGTGCACATTTCCAATTTTTTATGCAGACCAAATCTGCTAGAGAAAACAATCATAGCATGCACAATTTGCCTCCAAAAATCGGATTGCACATGGCCATGCAAGTCAATGAGTCCATTAAAAAAAAGTTGGTCAGCCCTTGGATGACATTTGAGTGTGTTCAACTTTCACGGATTGACAAACAAGAGAAGATGGCTAAATTTTAATTTCCATCTTTTCCACATCCAAGAAAATTAGATCACACTATGATCCCACTCTGATCAGAATGTGATTAGTATAATCGGCCCGGTTCCTTATGAATGAGAGAAAATTTGGTGGTGTGACCCTAGCCTAAGAGCTGGGGCAGAGCAAAGACGGCAATGCACATGCGCCAATGCTCCTTTAATCTTTCCCAGTCCATGCACTCTGCAGATTTTTTGCTCTGCCCTCGGCAAGGCAGGGAGATGTGCGCCTGCACACAAACATGAAGGGGTACACTGTGTGGATGATGTAGGAATCGCCATCCTCACAAAGCACAGAAGGAGGACAGCTTGCAAGAAGAGAGAAGGCACTAGTCCAAGACCAGAAATACCCATCAGACCATTCCGCCCCACAGATGAGTTCTTTTAAAAGGTCTTTTTTGCCTTGCAGGGTGAATTAGAGTCATATGTGTAGCATTATAAAATGCTGACACCTGAGGCTCAAAATTTGTGGTCGTATGTTATAGTGGAAAAAACTGATAACAGGTTCCTTTTGATGCAACGAAAAGTACAGAATACAAATTCCATAAAAAAAAAGTTTTATTATGAATATGATTCTTATGTACAGACAGCTGCCCTGGTGATCAGCTAAATATCACAAATTTGGGTCATTTTATAAAGCCTTTCCATTTAATACATAAAGAGAATAGATCTACAAGACTGTGAGCCGTTATGACTTACAGACTTCCCGCTTTGTCTCATAGAGTGAAGTCCCAAGCTTGGAGACCCCATTCTATAAAGTTAAATACCCTAATGAGATATGTAGAGCCTTTATTAGACTGTAAAACCAACTTTTATTTATACCTTTTTTTAAAAAAAATTTAAAGCAATAAACTTCCTAAATGGACATTGATAAATTATTTGGCAGATATTGCCTTAAAGTGCACACTAATTAGCAAAGGCGAGGTTCTAAGTGACATCTTCTACTGTAATGTAATTAAACAAATGTGATCACAAAGCTTCCTGGAGGAAGCTTTGTAAAGGTCAATTATCAAATTTAATATATTGGCTTAATTGGGCTTGTAGAACATTTAATACTTACACAATGTTTCACTAGAATAAAGCTTTTTTCACTAAATCTTTGGTCAGAATTTGGAAGCTGTGATAAACCATGTAATCTTTCAAGGAGGGATGAAATGCATTGACCCTGGCCTTAGGATACTTTATCTGAATTTGCAAAATTATTTTTAGAAGTCCATCCAGCATCCCGAGACCCTTTCAGACAGTTGCTTCAGAAACACAGTTAAGAGGAAAACTAAAAGAATACATTTGTGAATTAGAGAGTCATTCACATAGATGCAGCGTACAAGGGGATATAAATATACAGTACAGACCAAAAGTTTGGACACACCTTCTCATTTAAAGATTTTTCTGTATTTTCATGACTTTGGAAATTGTACATTCACACTGAAGGCATCAAAACTATAAATTAACACAAGTGGAATTATATACTTAACAAAAAAGTGTGAAACAACTGAAATTATGTCTTATATTCTAGGTTCTTCAAAGTAGCCACCTTTTGCTTTGATGACTGCTTTGCACTCTTGGCATTCTCTTGATGAGCTTCAAGAGGTAGTCACCGGGAATGGTCTTCCCACAATCTTGAAGGAGTTCCCAGAGATGCTTAGCACTTGTTTTCTAAATCACTATGCTTCTGAGAAAATAAGCCCTAGCAAGATTTTATAGGATTTTTGAGCAACCTTGAAATTTAAACTGTACTCCAAAAATGGGCCCTAGTTATGGTCAGGGTCAATGTTGGGGTGGCAAACTGGGCACCCACTCACTTCGGTGCCTCCATCGTTTCTCTTCCAAAGTTAAGACTGCTTAAAGATCTTTGGTACAATATAGTCATGTGACCATGGTGTCACCAAAGGTCCTTTAATTGCCGGAGTCTAGAGGAACTAGGCTGGTATCTACCGTAAGTGTAGTTGACATCTGTATGTGCAGCATGTGTGATGACATGACTATATTTGAATAAATGTTGATTTTTTTTCTAGAACAAATGCAGATTGTTGTTCATGGAAAAAAAAAGACATCCCTTGAAAATAAGCCCTAACTCATTTATCAGAGCCAAAAATAATATAACAACCTGTATTATTTTGGGGGAAGCTCAGTATATATTTCTTTAAAACAATTTTTACAGATATTTTAAGAAATAAAACTATACTTCTGGCTTCTCCTTGTGATGGCTCTTATTCAATGCTGAGTATAATATTCAGTATTCAGTCACTTGACATATAATTGGGACGAGAAATGAGTGAGAAAAAAGTCAATTGTATCACTCCTAACTACTAGGTATAAAGGGTTGAAATATATATTGTCTAGGGATATAGCTAATGAAAAAAAGCAAAAAAGATGGGAAAATATAAATATTTTTGCCCCTTTTAAAACATTATGCTGAATATGGGATACAGTGTACCGTCAATAGCTGAATGTTGCAAAAAAAGTAATAAAACGTCTTAAATACAGACATAAAGTAAAAATAACAAGTTGACACTTTACTCCTTGGCTCGCCAGCTATGATGTTGCTTTCCAGCAGTTAATGGTATCAATTTGTTTTCGATGCTCTTGTTCATCTCTGTGGAGAGCAAAAGTGCATCTTATCCTGCTCTCTGTCCAAACACTTGGATTTGGGCCCAACAAAATATGAAATATTTTGAGCCAATTAGAGAATTGACATGAAATAACGGGCACTAGGATTTATCCTTTTATTGGCGATCTGATCATAAGACGCTTTGTAATGCTTACTTTACTTGGAACGGTACACAACTGTCAGGATAGGTACGGAATCACTCACAGGATATGCCCTTCTGCTGCTACACTATGTAATTAAACAGCTTTAATTAATTACGCTATGTTCTTTGCTTATCGCCATATTGCAGATGCAGTATCATCCAGGCGTACCATTTCATAGCCCTTTGTCAGCTACAGTATGTAAACAAAAGAAACATTGACAATACTTATCGGCCAGCATTGTACGGTAAAAATGACTTTGGTCATTGATTTATTAAAACGCACAGATTCTTATGTGAGGGCTCATATTAAATTTGTTCCGCAGTCGTAAAAAGTCATCTTAGTGATCCATCTGCTGAATGAAAGAAGGCAGACAGAACCAGAAGACTATTCATCAATGTATGGTTTCCTGAAGAAAGGTATTGGAGAATACATTTTATTTGGATGCGTTTGTTCACATCAAATCAATTATTATATGACTAGAAGAAAAAGTAAAGTCGGTGATGAAACTCTAGAAAATCGAAACAGGTGTGGTTACTCACGCCGTTACTTGTACGATAAAAAGTTTGACATAGGGGCTGACGCATCAGAGATTTTGCGCCACAAAATTTGCGAAAACGATTTGAAAAGTTGTGCAAAATGTTTGCAATTTTGCCATTTTCACTAGTTTGAATGAGCTCCATCAAAATGGGTGGAGCTGGGGAGGAAAAAAAGGGAATTAGCTCATCTTCTAGGGGGCAATTGGGTATAAAAACCACTTGTATTCACATAGGAAATCTGGTAGGCCTCGGTCAAGGTGTGGTGCAAGGGGTGTAGGAACACATCAGGCTGTTTTCCGGGTCAGAAGTGGAAGAAGGGTCCATGAGTAGTGTTGAGCATTCCGATAACGCAAGTATCGGGTATCGGCCGATACTTGCGGTATCGGAATTCTGATACCGAGATCCGACACTTTTGTGATATCGGGTATTGGTATCGGATCAATAGGGATGTGTGAAATAAAGAATTAAAATAAAAAATATTGATATGCTCACCTCTCCGGCGGCCCCTGGACATCACGCTGCTAACCGGGAGGCTTCTTTGTTCAAAATGCGCGCCTTTAGGACCTGCGAATGACGCCGCGACGTCATTCTCATTCACAAAAACTCCTAATTCTAGGAATTGAGGACCTGCGAATGACGTCACGGCTTCTGATTGGTCGCGTGGCGGTCACATGGGCGGCACGCGACCAATCAGAAGCCGGGACGTCATTCGCAGGTCCTAAAGGCGCGCATTTTAAACAAAGAAGCCTCCCGGTTAGCAGCGTGATGTCCAGGGGCCGCCGGAGAGGTGAGCATATCAATATTTTTTATTTTAATTCTTTATTTTACACATCCCTATGGATCCCAGGGCCTGAAGGAGAGTTTCCTCTCCTTCAGACCCTGGGAACCATGAGAATACCTTCCGATACTTGATGTCCCATTGACTTGTATCGGCGATATCCGATATTTTTCGGGTATCGGCCGATACTATCCGATACCGATACTTTCAAGTATCGGACGGTATCGCTCGACACTATCCATGAGGATTGGGCTCCAGGACTAAGGGGAAATGTTAAAACTGAACTTTTTTTGTACAATTAAAAACATGGTGGAAAAAGCAAAAAAAAAAAAAATTAAAGAAAGATCCATAAGGTTAAGCATTTTGGGTTCGCAACCCTTATTCGTAGCTTATTCAACTTCTATAAATAATGGTTGTAAGCTTATGGATCCGTAATCATTTTTTTTCTCTTTTTTTGCACTTTCTCACCATGTTTTTCATTGTACAGTAAAAGTTATATTTTTAACATTTTCCCATTGGTTCTGGAAACCAGTCCTCATGGACCTTTCTTCCAGAGCTGGGGAGGAACTGGACCAGAACGGAAGTGTTTCTATCAAATTCATCAATTGTGCCCCCCTTATGCCAGTCTTGATAAATTGGCCCCTATGTTTTTGTTAAGATATGGTGCGAGATCTTGAGACAAATCATTTTTGGCCAATCTTAGAATGCACAGAAGGGTTCTTTCAGTTTGTATTGTTATCTTTTAGTTATTCTCCAAATATAGGACCACGGGAGCGCTCCATATAAACATTGCATGAGTATCTATACGTTTCTACAGACACTCTATTTATTCTGGGACCAGGTAAAAGTAGTATCAACATTATTGGCAAACGATATAGGCAGCAATACTAAACAGCAACTGTGGTTGGGGTAGTCACATTCTCAAATTGCTTCCATACTTCTCAAAATGTCTACGTTTTTTCTTGCTAAAGAGAATACAACAAAAACAAAGCAGGAATAATGTATAAAATCCATGTGTCTCATCACATTTTGATTGAAAAATACTATTTTTGATACTTTTTTGCCTGGACTGTTTCAGCAGTGTTTAAAGGGAATTTGTCAGCAGGCTTTTGCTATGTAATCTGAGAACAGTATGAGGTAGGGGCAGATACATTGATTTCAGTGATGTGTCACTTATTATGCTGTGTGCTGTTGTATCAATACAATGAAGGTTTTATCAGAAGGAGATTAGCACTACAGCTCAAGTGATCTCTGGTCTGACCACGCCCCCACCAGTGATTAGCAGCTTACTATCAATAGACAATGTGCACAAAAAACTGTGGTGTGGGCAGCATCGTGAGCTCTGCTACATGATGCATCTCAGAACTCTGATTGTCACACAACAGCTGCACCTCTTTTCCTTCATTTTACCTCTCTCAGATGAAGTAACAAAAAGTGACAGACTCACTTTAACATCAGGAAAGGACCACAGAACAATTGAAAAAGATAGCCTAGTCAAAATAAAAATGTTTCTTTTATATAATGTAGATGGCTGAATATGAGGGCAACACTTATGGAAAATATGGCACCATGATGCTTGATGATGAGAAGAATGTAAGCTGGCAGAGGCAGAGTGAAGCTTTGAGAAATAATCTTCTAGGAAACTTTGGGCCTTGGAATTCATGGGGATATTCATTTGACACATATCAGCTACCTATACATTATTTCAGACCCCTTCACAGTGATGACTTGACCTCCAAAATCCATACATATCAACCTGATCACATCTCTGATGTGTTGCGATAACAAATCCGATCCATTCAGATTACCCCTTCGTCACATACAATATTCGGACTAACGAGTTCACATACAATGTGCCTGTCAGGCGCCTGCTGGAAAAATACCTATAATATCTAATTTTTGCAATTTCAGTGCTCTAAAAGTGATCAGTGACCTTCATAGGGATGTAATAAAAGAGACTACACATAATCAGTTGCAAAAAAACCATTTACTTAACATAAAACTAATAACTCTGAAATACAAACTTTTCAAAACTCCCGCCAAATAGTCCCCAGTTCGACTCTCTCAAAAAAATGTACAAAGAAAATTTTTGAACACAAACTTAATTTTAAGGTACCTTAAGTACTATTAAAAACATATTCAATCAGAAGTAGATGCTGAGGTTTCCCCAGAAAAGTCACACTTGCAGAGCAAATAGCAAGAATTACACACCATTTTTCATGTGTCAGGCAAATTGCTTTATGACATTTGAGACATTCATAATTTGAAAGCCTTCTGGTTCCGCTTTCCGTTTGGCAGGTAGTGCATCTCCTTCTTTTGTGAGGTGGTGCAGATAGTGACTTTTCACCATCATCTTCTGGGCGGAACCTTTTGAGCTGAACTTGAAGGCGAGAGGGGATACCGATTGTTTTCACGCTTCTCCTGCGTAGCTCTCCAAGTACTAGTTCATGGGCCAATTTTTTCAGATACAATCGTCTACGGAGTGGTTCAAGCTTGTTTTCAAGATAAATTACTTGTGAATTTATACCACCCAAATTCAACATAGCAAAAAATATGACCATTGGCCAGCGTTTGATGTTTCTGCTGACGTTGAAAGTGAAGCACATCTGATCTGCTGTATCCACACCCCCTTTGGTGGCATTGTAAAATGTAATTATCTCCGGGTTTTTTTCTGCCCCAGTCCCAGGATCGATGGCAGCATCATCATGAAGTGTTGATAGAAGAAGTACGATTTTTTTTGGCATGTGGTACATAGGAAACTAAAGACTTTCCATTATGGAATGCAAACATACTGCTGTACTGTTTCACACTTACAAACTGTGGCGGCAATTCCCTTTTGTTTTTTCTTACAGTTCCCACATATGACAGCTTCTGAATTTTCAGATAATCAATCAGATCACAATTTGTAAACCAATTGTCATCTGTAATATTGCGACCCGATCCAAATAAGGGTTCAGCCAGTCTTTTTACAACATCAATGGGTTTGTTGCTCACACAGTAAGGACCTTCTGGTTGTTTTCCTGCATAAACTTCCAGGTTGTAAGTGTAGGTCTTACTGGCATCAACAAGGGCATACATTTTTATTCCATATTTGTTTGGCTTTGATGGAATATATTGACGAAAGGCACATCTACCACGAAAACCAGGGAGCATTTCGTCAATAGTGAGATTCTCTCCAGGGTAATAACTTTGTTTACAGTTTACAACAAATCTTTGAAATATATCACGAATTGGAGCAAGTCGGTCATGTGTTTTGCGTTCGGTTCGGGTAGTTCTGTCGTCAAACCGAAGGCAACGAATTAGAATCTTGAATCTGTTTATGGACATAACAAGGCTAAATTTTTCAACTCCATCCCCATCTTTACCCCAAAGTTCCTCCAAACTTTGTCTATTTGCCCTATAAGCTCCTGCAAGGTACAGTAATCCAAAAAAAGCACGCAGTTCTATTTCATCTGTGGGCTTGATGGTTCTGTTGCAGATGTACTTGTCCTTTATAATGTCTATATATTGGTTGGTATATGTGACAATAGAGTCCAGAATGTCATCTGTAAATATACTGTTCCAGCATTTAACTGCAGTTTTTGCATTACGTGCAGTTCCTATTACTGCAGGAAGGTGAGTAATAATGTTTAAAGGTTCCCTACGTTTTTTCTGGAATGGCTTCTTGTTCCATTTAGTATTTTTATCTTTTCCAATATAATATGATCCAACTTCTTCATCCTCACCACTGTCACCATCTTGCTCTGTTTCAGAATCCAGGACACATTCTTCCACCTCATCATGAGAATCAATCTCACTTTCCTCTCCTAAATCCTCATTCAGTGTGAGGTCTCTATCATCTAACAGCATGTTTGTTACTTCCTCAACATCAAGTTGTTTGGATAAATTGTACATTTTCCTCTCCATTTCAGCAGATAATCTGAAGCAAGAGAAGGAATATGTTAGGGAACTACTGTATATGCCTGAGCAGCACACTTTCTTTTATAAAATCTCCCTTATTTCTATGAAATATCCTCACATTTTGTGCTATACATTCATAAAACAAGCTAAATAAACTATTGTGATGAATAAAAACATAAAATACCAACCTTACTGAATGTGACGTATTCACATACAATGAGCCTGAGAGATCTGTGCAGCTATATCCTCTCCCCTGAAGCTCTGAAATCCAACTGTGATATCAGGTTTCACAGACCTTCAAGAGACAGGAGACTACCTGGAGGGAGGGGGTTTCCTCACAATCTGGTGAGGAAGGAGAAATGAAAGTAAAAGAGAAGCGCCTGTCAGATCAATTGTATGTGACGGAGGGTTAAAGGGTAACATCACTATCATAGAATCATAGAACAATAGAGTTGGAAGAGATCTCCTGGGTCATCTGGTCCAACCCCCTGCTCAATGCAGGAGTCACTAAACATCTCAGACAGATGTCTGTCCAGCCTCTGAAGACTTCAATTGAAGGAGAACTCACCACCTCTCGTGGCAGCCTGCTCCACTCATTGATCGCCCTCACTGTCAAATTTTTTTTTATAATATCTGATCCGTGTCTTCTCCCTTTCAGTTTCATCCCATTGCTTCGAGTCTTTCCATGTGCAAACGAGAATATGGATGATCTCTCTACACTGTGATCTTCCTTGAGATATTAGTAGACAGCTAATAAGTCTCTTCTTATAATAATAATAATAATAATCTTTATTTTTATATAGCGCTAACATATTCTGCAGCGCTTTACAGTTTTGCACACATTATCTTATCCTTCATTTTTGCAAGCAAAACATTCCCAGATCCCTATAATTGTCCCTCATAGGACATAGTTTGCAGTCTGCTCACCATCTGCTCTTCTCTGAACTTGCTCCAGTTTTTTAATGTCTTTTTTAAAATGTGGTGCTCAAAACTGGACACAGTGGGCACCACGTTTTAAAAAGTCAAATTTGTTTTACAGATTTCGTTGAACATGGAAAGATATGAAACTTTGTGGAAAAAAAAATCTCTGTAATTGACTACCAAACCTTTTCTTTTCTCCAGCGTGTTACCTGCCTTCATCTGCATTGATATCAGGACATACTCATTTGGAATACAGCCGATGACAGTGATGGGTCAGTCCCAGTCGATTCCTCAAAGTGTTGTGCCTATCAGAACAATCTCCTGCAGCATGTTATCCCCATTCTTAGTGAGACACAGGAGCTGACCCATCACTGCCATCATCTGTACTCCAAATAAGCATGCTCTGATATCAAACAGCTAAAAGAAGGCAAACAGTGGGAAAAATCAGGAGTTTGGAAGCAACATTCATGAATCTTTTTTGTAGGAATGAAGACAAATACCTTAAATACTTCAATAATGTAATTTGCAAAGTTTCATAAGTTTTCATGCTGGACTTCCGTAAAACTTTAATATATATATATATATTAATATGATATTTTATGTATTTGCATATTTTACATACATTTTTTTAAAATAAATGTTGAGTTACTTTTTTAAAGATCTGTTACTAATTTATTATCGAAGATTCCGCGATAAACCTCTGGAGCAGGATTTTGCATTATTTTGCAGGTTTTATATGTAATAGATCCCCCTCTATGGACATATTTTGCAATCACTGGAGGTCCAAACTACTATCCTTTAATGTGTCACTAAGAGTAATAGGTCTAAGAAATCCATCTTTTAAATGGGTTTCTTTTACAGTCTAAACCTATTAAACATTGAATTCTCTTTATATAAAACATATATTATTACACTTTCCCTGCTCTGATCTGCAGATTATTATTGTAATATCATTAGGCTACATTATATCAGTATTTCGCAATGCTATGCCATATCATACCTCTCACACTGTTTTCACTTTTTTTTCTAATTATCTTGTAATAATCTTGAATCTTTTAACTAGCTAATAAACATATTCCCATAACAGCTCATTGGAACTTTTTATCACTTTGAAGTAATCAAAGCAAGAGGAATAGATAAAATGTCATTAGCCAGTCCACTGGACAGCTATTAGGTTTCAGACAAACCATGCAGCAATATTAATTTCCTCATTTCAGATATTAGTTCATTCATTTCTGCCTGCCACAATCTCATTTCACACTTGGGATTGTAAGGGATATGAAAGAACGCCATTGTCTCTAGAGTAGTCAAAGGAACAGAGGTGAAATAAAGCCGAATTCTTAGGTCAAATAAGCTTTACGTATTGAATAAAGGAATATTTGCATTGATTTTAGAATGGATTATAGTTAATATTTTTTGATGAACATCTTTTAAATTGTACCTTTATCTGCACGGCTGAAATTCTCACATGTCATTATGACTGCATAGTTATATCAATGCATTTATCAGAAAGACAAGTTTTCCATATCCAAGATAACTGTTCAGCTCAAACAGGGCAAATGTGTAGGATGGGATCAGGATGATTGGCGTTGGCAAAGCAAAGTTTTGCTAAGGATAAAAAAATATTTCAGCTGATTATCATGGTTTTTACATTGCCAAATCTTCCTGAGTTAAAACATTAGTATTGTTGTTTCTAAATGATTATGAACTTGGTTTTTTTTGCATTATTTGAGGTCTGAAAGCCATGTGTTGTTTTTTTTTTTAAATTGACCATTTTTCTTTGTCAGAAAAAAAATACAAAATGTATTGCTTGGAAATTCAGAGACATGTTGTCAGAAGTTTATAGAATAGAATAACAATTTACATTTTACTCCAAAATATACCTATAAAGAGAAAAATCAGAAAAACTGAACATTTTGCAATGGTCTCTTAATTTTTTTCCAGAGCTGTATATGTGTAGCATTTTTTAGAACTATATTTTTGTGTATGTTGTCATGTGTAAAAAAGAGGGGATCGAGCTCATTCTTAAAAAGTTGGAATTTTTGATGTGTATGCCAAGGGCAATAGTGGTGTGAGCCACTGAAGACATAGGTACAGGATGAAAAGGAAGGAGAGGGTGAGGGGGGGAAACAGAGTAGTACAAGAGCAATATGGAGTGAAGAGGGAAAAAAAAAGGAAAAACACAAGTTTAGAATAATTACCATCAGTTTATCCACAGCCATATATGTGGAGGTCACTTTGACATAACTAAGGATGTGTTTGTGTTAAAGAGCTTGAAAACGGCTTTCAGAGAAGACCTCAGAATATCTAACGTCTTTTCAACGCAATTGGAGAACCTTCGAATCGCAGTGAAAGTATATTGTGATTAATTATGGCAAAGTTGGCAAATTCGATTTGAAAAAGGCTCGATCATCCCGACTGCAGGATGCATGCAACAACTGTCCAGGCTCCTGTCTCTTTTATTCTTGCCTCAGCCACTAGACAGCGTCATGCCTTTTTGTACCTAATGAGTGCTAGCATTGGTCTTGTGGTACCACTAGATCAAGGAGCTATGGGATTAGCTGTCTGGTTTTTTGATTACTCTTTTCCGAGAGCCCTGACCGGAGCTGCCCAATACTTAAACCCCAGAGTCTCTGACTTCCACTGCCTGTAAATTAGTTTTGCTTCCTGTCTTGTTCTCTAGTTCCTTCTTCTGTCTTGTTCTCTAGTTCCTTCTTCTGTTAGTTTCTTCAGTTATCTTGTTTTCTGACCTCGGTGTGAATTTTGACCATCCTCTTGTCTTACGATTCTGTTCATGGTGTGACCTCCTAAATCTGATCCTGATACCTGTCTATCCTTCTTGCCAGCTTGCGCCACCAAACAGCAGCTGACTCTGTGGGCTCATCCCTGGGACCCCTGTGTAAGTCCAAATTCCTGTACCAGGGCAAACCCTTGACTCAGGAAATCTGTTCAAGGTTGCCTTTTTGCAGCTGCTACATGACTACAAACAGTTCCCGTGTGACAATACAAAAGTATATAGGTAGATTATCATTTTGTTAAAATTTTATCTTACAATAGTTTTTATTTCCCTAACATGTTTCTGATCTGGGAACAAATATCACAGAAATAAGAAATTGCCCTCTTCACATCTTAGGTTAAAATAGGAAACTCCTAGGAAAATATACTCTCAACTCTATAGTTTTTTGGATGCCTGTACCTTTGTTGAATACAGACACACGGGATGTGTATAATTAGTGCAATTTAAACCCTTGATAAATATTTTTAGGATGGTATATAATAACCAGAATACCCATATTTGCATTCAAAATAAAGGGGCATTCCAGCATAACAAGTTAACAAACATTCAAGTGAATATATGATAACTAGTGTTGAGCATTCCGATACTGCAAGTATCGGGTATCGGCCGATATTTGCTGTATCGGAATTCCGATACCGAGTTCCGATATTTTTGTGATATCGGAAATCGGAATCGGAGTGTGCGGTGCCTATGGTTCCAAGGGTCTGGAGGAGAGGAAACTCTCCTTCAGGCCCTGGGATCCATATTAATGTAAGGAAGAAAAATAAAAAATATGGCTATACTCACCCCTCCGACGAACCCTGGCTGTCACCGCTGCAAGCGTCCGCCTCCGTTCCTGAGAATGTAGTGAGTGAAGGACCTTCGATGACGTCACGGTCAGGTGAGCGGTCACTTGAGCGGTCAGGTGACCGCGACGTCATCGAAGGTCCTTCACTCTCTGCATTCTCAGGAACGGAGGCGGACGCTTGCAGCGGTGACAGCCAGGGTTCGTCCGAGGGGTGAGTATAGCCATATTTGTTATTTTTATTCTTTATTTTTTACATTAATATAGATCCCAGGGCCTGAAGGAGAGTTTCCTCTCATTCAGACCCTGGGAACCATCCAGGATACATTCCGATATTTGTGTCCCATTGACTTGTATTGGTATCGGGTATTGGTATCGGCGAGATCCGATATTTTGCCGGTATCAGCCAATACCATCCGATACCGATACTTTCAAATATCGGAAGATATCGCTCAACACTAATGATAACTGTTAAAGGGAATCTGTTCCCTCCCAGGATGTATATGACCTATTAATATGGGCATACAGGTAGGCATGTGAGCTATCGCTTTGTACATGGGCATATTTGAACTTACCTTCTGTACCTCCAATCTGCGGTCCCACGTTCTTTGGTTGCTATCACTGTTCATTACCCCTAAGCTCTGTATACATTTTTAATAATTTAATAAAGGTACATCTTTTATCATTACACCTTGGTTTCTTCTTGGTGCGTTTTTTCAATATGTCTTAATGTAATGAACCTTTCTTGGACTAATCCCTCTATGTTGACACAGGTGTCTACATTAACATTGATACTGTGTATTGTTACCTCCATATGCTTTATAGTGATGACTATGCAGGGAGGAAGTGGGGAGAGCACCTTATGGGTGCAGACGCCGGTGGTCATGGGACTCACATGCACCTGCGCAGAAGATCCCTGAGTGTAGCACCCATGGAAGGGAGGATGAGGTATATATTTCTGATGGAGTGCAGGGCGCAGGCACAGGATTCCGGGGCCAGAACTGACACTGTTGGGAGTAGGGTAGTATTATAATGAGAAGAGGAGGCAGGGATTTCTTCCAGGCACTGCATGCCCTGGAGACTGGAAGAAATCATTAGCATAAGGAAAGACTATAACATTTCTCAGCAAGCAGACTATTAATATGAAGCATACAGGTAGGACCAGTATAACATTTCTATTACCTGTATGCCCATATTAATAATATTACTATAATAATTAAGAATATGGTGACACAAAAATAAATTATTATTGTTTTAAAAAGTAGAACATGAGTAAAACTACATAACCTTCTATCACTTTACTCCTGCTGACCCACAATGTAAAGCTGACGCTTTATTTGTGCATCAAACAAAAAGCGTTCAATTGAAATTGTTAAAAAACAACCAGCAGAATTGCTGTTTTTTTCTTCCCAGAAAGAATAAACATAAATTAGATATTGGGAAATATGTACCCCAATATGGTACCACTGACAAATATAACTCATCCCCCCAACCCCCCAAAAAAGCCCTAATACAGCTACATTGATTTAAAAAAAGCACCTGTGGCTCCTGGAATGTGACAATGAAACAGTGAGAAAAAAAGCGTGGAAATCAAGTTAATATAGGTTTAGTCTATATTTGATTACGGTGTGTGTCCCAATAGTTTATTTTCCATCTAGTGAACAACTAAAATGATTTATCGACTATTTGTCAATCAACCCAACAAATAGTTCATAGAGTCAAGGGATTGGCTCCAAAGTAAGATCCTAATAGTCTCCTCTTAGTACTGTGGTAGGACTCCAGTGTTCATCCTTCCGTTACTACCTTTAAGGTCATGTTCACACGTTCAGTATTTGGTCAAAACCAGGAGTGGGTGATAAACACAGAAGTGGTGACGTGTTTCTATTATATTTTTCCTCTGACTGTCCCACTCCTGGTTTTGGCTTACAAATAATGATGTAAAATACTGACCAAATACTGAATGTGTGAACATGGACTTATCCTGATAAAAGCTTCTAATCAAAAACAAGTCATGGTGGCTTTTATTTGCTGGCTTACTGATATCAGGTTAATTCTACTAAAATGGTAAGGCCATGTTTTTACTGATAATTCTTGTATTATTCGGGAAGCGGTGCCCTAGCTTATTATATCTGACCCTAGCTATAGAACAACAAATTAAAGCTTGTCTAGACCTGGATACAGAAACCTATGCCATATTCCTGCAGACATCAACATTTATTGTTAAATTACCATTTATTTGCAGCAACTGAATGAAAGAGCCAAGGAAAGATCATATAAACTGTTCCAGAGAGGTGACACTTAATAACCAGCTTCACGCCAAGATCATTTGAAACAGCATGAGGACAAAATTACGTTTTACTGATAATGTTCCCAGGCATCCGATATCATCACCACTATGTATATAACATGAGCTCCTCTGTGCCGGAAAATAAATCACCCTCTTTTTTATTTCGATGAAATCTTGTCTTATATCTGTTAGGACTGGCGGAACGCACCAAGAGAGATGATATAGATGCATTCGCAGTCCGGGGTCCACCGTGCAGGTGAAACCTGCTGCTAGGAAATGACAGACTATATGGCGGTATCCAAAAGTATACACGCGTGGGTTAAACCTCACCCAGCGTGAAGAAAGCGATCCTGTTGCGTCACAGGACCGCGGTACCGCACATAGAGCGCGAGCAAGTGGTCAGCGAACAAACCCCAACAGGGATTGTAGTCCGATTAGACCCTTGCTGGCACTACACCGCTACTGGGTGTGTAAGGAAATATATAATTATAGCACCGAAGTGCGAACTGTGCCGTGCTGGCAGGTACCACTAAGCACCCAGACGTGGGTCAGGAAGCGCACACTGGCGCGTGGCACCGCACTGGCGGTCACAGCAATAGACGCTGATACGTGTGTGACACGTTGAGTGATTAGTCGGGCGCTAGATAGCAGCCATACACCATCCGCGAACAGTCATACAATAGGGTAGGGGTATTTAATGAACGACTATCACTCACAACAAACACACGTATTAAATTGTACACTAGCGCATGGCCGTGCGGTCATGCGCAGTTTATATAGTTGCAGGACAGGAAGTGGCCACAGAAACTTTGCCCTTCCAAGACCTGCCAAGAGGACCAATAGAATGCGCTGCAGAGTCTGAGCACATGACCCTCGATCTCCAACGGGAGGTCTTGCCCTGGGCATGCTCAGTGTGCGCAGACAAGGACTTAGTCCCAGAGAAGTCCACTCGCTGCTGACCAGCACTGACTTTAATGGCAGGAGCTGAAGAAGCAGCAGTAACTCTCTGAACAGAGTGAGACCGAGCAAGACGCTGGGACCGACCTCCCTGCTGAGCAGGCTCCACTGCGGCTGGATAGGAATGGGGGACCGCAGCGGAGACGGCTCGAGATTCCCCCTGTGCAGAAGCGGGAACTCGAGACCTAACATATCAACAATCAAAACGTTGTATTCATAATTGTTTTTCATTCTCAGATGAACCTATTTTTAGTGAAAAAGTAAAAAGTTGTGATATCATCTGTAGTCAAGGAAATATAGCAATAAAAGCCAAACAGGAATGTGGAAGATCTAAAAAATGTTACAATATAAAAAATTAAAATGACTTGAACATTTTTATTTTTAATAAATTAAAGCTTCTACAGCAAAGATTTAAATCAATAGTTTAAGTGCAATAATCCTAAGACACGTACTAGAAAGAATTATGGCCTCGATTCATGATTTGCATTTTTTTTTTAAGCCACTTACTTTTTTTTTCTTGTGGAATTTGTTACTTTTTTTTGTGCAAAAATGGCATGAATTTGACCTAAAGTAAACAATTGTCTTTTTTTTTTGTCTTGAACTGTTTTTATAACTTTTTACAACAAAAAGTTATACGTTTTGCAAAATGGTATAAAAATTGTGCCAAGATACTGGTGCACTGAAAACACACAAGGGGGTTACTGGAGTGGAAAATTGCCACATTGTGGAAATTTATGAATAAATAAAAACATATGGGATCGCTAAACTTCACTCGCAAAGCGGAAATCAAAAAACAAACAGGCGAGCTCATATAAAATAGGCTTAAAAAGGGCAAAAATAGATTAGTAAACTGGGTGTAAACAAAAAAAGGCGCAAAGGCAATGATGAAATGGGGCCAAAGTAGTTGTTAAGTAGCCTTGAAGAAAGAGGTTCAGCTCTGGTTGGGTTTATATTTTTTTCTACTTGGGTGCAGGACTTCTATATGGAGAGGCATTTAATTGTTTGCAAACCTAGAGATGAAATAAGGCTTGTCTTTAATGAAGCATAAAATAACACTTCTTCACGGCACGGGGGAGTGAAACAACGGAAGAGGTGAGCAGAGAAGGACGACGGCCGTTTCACGCTACAACCAGCGCTTCTACGGGTCCATGACATGGACCCGTAGAAGCGCTGGTTGTAGCGTGAAACGGCCGTCGTCCTTCTCTGCTCACCTCTTCCGTTGTTTCACTACCCCGTGCCGTGAAGATGTTTTATTGTATGCTTTATTAAAGACAAGCCTTCATCACAGGATCGGTGAGTGTCGCCGCGTTTTTTGTTCTATGATTGCTACATGATAATTTCTCACTTCATACGTGAGCACCTCCCGATACCATCAGATTTCCAGCGTTCAGGATTGATTACAGACTGGGTCTCTATTGCAGGCTGTGCTGCTTTACTTTTTTCTTTTTCAACATATTAGAGATGAAATAAGGCTCAGTGGCCTTATAAAGGGAATTGAGGAGTATAGATTAGGCTTTGTTCGGTGCATTGGGGCTCAAGAGATAAACTCTGTAAGATATACTTTGCTTTTACCATTAGAGACAGGACAATGCTACTCAGTGTTTATTCAGTTATAACGACTGTAGAAATGCATATATTCTGTATACAAAATTTCACGTTTAAAATTTAATTTTTTTACCTTACTTTTGCCAAATTTATGGATCAATATTCTCAAATTTTTTAGACAAAAAATGTTCTCTGCTTTGTTTTCTGCATTACTGTATTAGACAGAGATGAGCATATCTTACAAGATTCAAATTTGGGAAAGCGCACAGATTTTCTATTTGCAGAGAAGTTATTTTATGTAAATTGAATGTCCCTTATTATGCTCTGGGGTCTACCTAGACCCTAAGGCAAAATAAATGTAACATGTAGAAAAAAAAAATTTATACAAACTTCACCACTCACGTCCACTGCTTCCTCTCCCCATACTGTCATCTAAGCTTCTCCTTATCACAGTTATATGCCGAAACCCCAGGTATCTTTACACTAAGCCATAACTTCTGGCTGACACTAGGCCCAGTTGCAGCCGGCAGTATTGACCTAGGATATGCATTGTAAGGTCACGGCGAAAAACTTCATCACGACCTTACAATGTGTATTTGCAGAAATATCCCATTCATAGACATATTGTATACTGGTTGAATAATATTAAAGGGAATATGTCAGTAGGATCAACCTTCCCAAGCCATATACAAGGGCATGTGCATCATAGAAAGTTGAATAAAATTATACTTTGATATCTCCTTAAGAACCTGTCATCAGAGCGTATTCTAAATGAAAGGAGGCATTACCAGTATGAGACATGTAGATCAGGAGAGCAAACTGTCAGTCATTACATGTCTCACACTAGTAACACTCCTTTCATTTTAAACTATGCCCATGAGGCAGATTCTCAGATGGCAGATAGATGGCAGATATCAGGGTATCGTTTTATTCATTCAGTTTTATGTATGTTTTGAGAAATTTTAATATGAATTAATAAAACTTAAGGAATTTTTATCTGTGTAGAGTAGTACTCTCTCATCAGAAATTACCTAGCGGTAACCTTTTTACTGCCGGTCACAGATGATGGCCAACACTATCATCTGACAATGTGGGAACCACAATGCTCTGACAGGCGCCAACTAATTTATCACCAATCAGTCACTTATCCATCAGGCGTCTTCCTGACAGAAATGGTTCCAGAGTAGATAATGGCACCAACAGTTGTGGACGCAATGTGGATCTGATGTGGTACTGATGTAGGCGATGATCCGTTCCCGCCTGGCAACTTTAAGTCTTTGAAACGTCCCATGGAGTCCATAGTAAAGAGACTCCGGTGGCCGGCAAGGTATATGCCACGGTCCTGTCATAATAAGGCAAGTTTTGACAAATATGTACTGGGGATTCAGGAAACAGCAGTACCCGGTCACAGTCACAGTCTCTGTCAGGTGGCACACGCGCAGCACAGACTGTTACAGAGCGATTGGCAACTCAATTCCCGAGTGCCAACCTGCACATGACGGGCTTCTCGTCTGAGTCCCTGCCGTCCATCTCTCTCATGGCTGGGTGCGAGCCTCAACTGCTAACTGCCCCGAAGCAGTTCTCACTCTCCTCAGTCGCTTGCGGCACCTTCTCCACTGCCACGGCTCTCTCTGCTGTCGACCGGGGCTCCTTCTATATGGCTCATCATCACACCGTTACCCTCTGGTGGGGGAAGCAGGGCGCGCCGCTCACCGCCCTGCACGCTACTCTCTGCACTGCTCTCTGCACTGCTCTTTGCACTGCACTCCACCAGCCCCAGACTCTCTTGCTTTGCATGTTTTCTCCTCCTCTGCTTCCCATGCTGCATGCCTTTTTAGGTTTTCCCCACCCCCCGGGACAGCAGGAAGCTCCGTCTCACTAGATCTTCCCCCAGGCTGCAGGGTAAGGTCTGGCTCTCTCAAGCTTCCCCCCGGAAACAGAGGATGCAGCCATTTTAGCTCTGGACTCAGCACGCAGGTCCCATGATCTCGTCAACCTCCTTACACTGTCATACAGATTACAGCATTGGAAACAGCCAATGTTCGGCGTGCCGAACCTGAGCACGGACAGTAGCATGGACTTCCTGGAAAAGTCCATGTTTGGGGTCCGTGCACGGACACTAGGTGTTCAGTATGGACCCCGAACTAGAGAGCACCACACCCTACTAAAGCTTCCAGATAGCTGCTGGAAGCTGTCCGATATACCTTAGTATTCCCCTGGCAAGGTGTGTTTCTCATGCACTTGTTTTGTTTAGTGTATTCCTTTTTTGACATCAGCTTGTTTCTGACTATTCTTGCATGAGGTCCATTCCTACCCTTAGATGGCAGCCCTTCCATGGTAGCATTGTACTGGGTCCTATTGTAAAGCCAGATTACTGTACGGGGATTAAAGGGTATTAGGATTTTTCTAGAGTCTGCCAGATGGAGTGGCTTATGCCAAGTCTGTCCGAAGTAACATTTTCAACCGTGTCCTTGGTCAGACATTATAACTGGAAAAAACATTGTTATCCTAACATTGAAATGGAATAATAAAGGCAACATTAATTTTTTTGCCATCAATCTTCTATGATAATTCACTGGTAATTTCACCTTCAGTATCATCTGAACATTGAGTCTTTGCACTTATTGGAAGCATCAGTCCTAAAGGTCAATATAAGGAGCTTTGACATAGGATTTAGGATAGGCAGCCAAACCAGACCCTACATTTGCTAACACATTTTTTGATGTGTTTGCCCCTCACCAGTGCAAAGCAGGCAATATGATTTGGTTAGGTAAGTGGTGTTTAGCTGTTAGTGGTTTGATATTGATTGATGAAGGTCAAATACCCCGAAACACACGTTTGCAAATGGAGTGCCTGGTTTGGCTCTCTATCCTAAATCATATGGAAAGGCTCATTAAAGAATTGATATTGATTTTAAGGATTGCTACATTCAATAGGTAACCCTAAAGTTCATGTTATCTTCCTCCCTAAATTCCTCCCTAAAGAGTCTATTTGCACATTTAGATTTCAAGAATACCTTGCATGGCCTATAAGTATCCTTATGCTAGCTTAGAACACTCTCAATATCTAACCATCTTTCATAAAATTTGAATATCCACTTTAAGGTGCAGGAAAGAAATATATCTTGGTACCGTGTTAGCCAGTAGATAGAAAAATATTTAGAACTAGCTGAAGAGCCCGGCGTTGCCTGGGCATAGTAAATATCTGTGGTTAGTTATAGCACCTCACTTCTCTTATTTTCCCATCACGCCTCTCATTTTCCCAATCACATCTTTCATTTTCCCCCTGACATCTCTCATTTTCTCCCTCACACCTCTCATTTTCTCCCTCACTCCTCTCATTCCTCCCTAACACTTGTCATTTCAACCTCACATCTGTCATTTTCTGATCACTCCACTATTTTTCCTCACTCCTCTCATTTTGCACTCACACCTTTTCATTTTCACCTCACACCTCTCATTTTCACCTCATCACCTCAGTATATACATGTTTGTCATCTCCCTTATATATAGTATACATCTGTATGTCATCTCCTGTATATAGTGTATACCTGTATGTCATCTCCCCTGTATATAGTATATACCTGCTGTGTGTCATCTGCCCTATATATAGTATATACCTGAATGTCATCTCCTTCTATATATAGTATATACCTGTATGTCATCTCCTCCTGTATATAGTATATACCTGTGTGTCATCTCCCCTGTATATAGTATATATCTGAGTGTCATCTCCTCCTGCATATAGTATATACCTGCATGTCATCTTCTATATATAGCATATACCTGTATGTCATCTCCTCCTGTATATAGTATATACCTGTGTGTCATCTCCCCTGTATATGTATATATCTGAGTGTCATCTCCTCCTGCATATAGTATATACCTGCATGTCATCTTCTATATATAGCATATACCTGCATGTCATCTTCTATATATAGCATATACCTGTATGTCATCTCCTCCTGTATATAGTATATACCTGTATGTCATCTCCTGTATATATATGTACCTATATGTCATCTCCTCCTCTATATATATATACCTGTGTGTCATCTCTCCTGTATATAGTATATATCTGTGTGTCATCTCCCCTGTATATAGTATATACTTGTGTGTCATCTCCTCCTGTATTAGACCTCGTTCACACGTTATTTGCTCAGTATTTTTACCTCAGTATTTGTAAGCTAAATTGGCAGCCAGATAAGTCCACAGCCAACAGGAAGCCCTCCCCCTGGCAGTATATATTAGCTCACACATACACATAATAGACAGGTCATGTGACTGACAGCTGCCGTATTTCCTATATGGTGCAATTGTTGTAGTTTGTCTGCTTATTAATCAGATTTTTATTTTTGAAGGATAATACCAGACTTGTGTGTGTTTTAGGGTGAGTTTCGTTTGTCAAGTTGTGTGTGTTGAGTTGCGTGTGGTGACATGCATGTAGCGACTTTTGTGAGATGAGTTTTGTGTAGCAACATGCATGTAGCAACTTTTTGTGTGTCAAGTTGCATGTGACAGGATAGTGTAGCAAGTTGTGTGCAGCAAGTTTTGCGCATGGCGAGTTTTGCGCGTTGCGAGTATTATGTGTGGTGCCTTTTGAGTATGTGCAAGTTTTGTGTGAGGCAACTTTTGCATGTGTTGCAACTTTTGTGCATGTGGCAATTTTTCCACGTGTGCAAGTTTTGCGTGTGGCGAGTTTTTCATGAGGAGAATTTTGCACTTGTGGCGAGTTTTGCAAGAGCCTAGTTTTTGCATGTGGCGAGTTCTGCGCGTGGCGAGTTTTGAGCGGCGACTTTTGTGTTTCGACTTTTATGTGGCGAGGTTGGTGTATTTGTGGTGAAATGTGTGCTGAGGGTAATATGTGTTCAAGCACGTGGTAGTGTGTGGCGCATTTTGTGTGTGTTCATACCCCGTGTGTGGTGAGTATCCCATGTCGAGGCCCCACCTTAGCAACTGTACAGTATATACTCTTTGGCGCCATCGCTCTCATTCTTTAAGTCCCCCTTGTTCACATCTGGCAGCTGTCAATTTGCCTCCTACACTTTTCCTTTCATTTTTTCCCATTATGTAGATAGGGGCAAAATTGTTTGGTGAATTGGAAAGCGTGGGGTTAAAATTTCACCTCACAACACAGCCTAAGACGCTCTCGGGGTCCAGACGTGTGACTGTGCAAAATTTTGTTGCTGTAGCTGCGACGCTTCCAACACTTTTCCTTTCACTTTTTCCCCATTATGTAGATAGGGGCAAAATTGTTTGGTGAATTGGAATGCGCAGGGTTAAAATTTCACCTCACAACGTAGCCTATGACGCTCTCGGGGTCCAGACGTGTGACTGTGCAAAATTTTGTTTCTGTAGCTGCGACGCCTCCAACACTTTTCCTTTCACTTTTTTCCCCATTATGTAGATAGGGGCAAAATTGTTTGGTGAATTGGAAAGCGCGGGGTTAATATTTCACCTCACAACATAGCCTATGATGCTCTCGGGGTCCAGACGTGTGACTGTGCAAAATTTTGTTGCTGTAGCTGCGACGCTTCCAACACTTTTCCTTTCACTTTTTTCCCCATTATGTAGATAGGGGCAAAATTGTTTGGTGAATTGGAATGTGCGGGGTTAAAATTTCACCTCACAATATAGCCTATGACGCTCTCATGGTCCAGACGTGTGACTGTGCAAAATTTTGTGGCTGTAGCTGCGACGCTTCCAACACTTTTCCTTTCACTTTTTTCCCCATTATGTAGATAGGGGCAAAATTGTTTGGTGAATTGGAACGCGCAGGGTTAAAATTTCGCCTCACAATATAGCCTATGACGCTCTCGGGGTCCAGACGTGTGACTGTGCAAAATTTTGTGGCTGTAGCTGCGACGGTGCAGATGCCAATCCCGGACATACACACACACACACACACACATTCAGCTTTATATAGTAGATTGAGAGTCCCCAGTGGTTGATACCTTTTAATGGCTAACTGAAAAGACGGTAACAAATTGCAAGCTTTCGAGACTGCACAGGTCTCTTCATCAGGCAAAGACTGATGTCTTTGCCTGATGAAGAGACCTGTGCAGTCTCGAAAGCTTGCAATTTGTTACCATCTTTTCAGTTAGCCATTAAAAGGTATCAACCACTGGGGACTCTCAATTCTAAATATTTCACTTTAAGGTGAACACTTATTTGAGTGGATATAAAATATTTTGTACCAAAAAGGACCAGACAGTTGCTGTTATAAACATTGATGATGCCTTGAGATTTTAAGATAAGCCTACCTCCATTATTATGTTGTCTTATCGGTGAATTGAACAAACGCTCATGATAATTTTGGAAAAAAGAAAACATAAAAATATAAACCTGTAAAAGTGAGTTTGGCTGTTTGTTAAAGATTGGTCAAGTAGGTACCTAAACAAGAAAATGCAAACTATTAAACTGCCAGTTCAAATTAGAATAAGCAACTTCTCAAGTGCTTTTAACCCCTTCCCGACCTTTGACGCATACGCTGCGTCATGAAAGTCGGTGCCATTCCGACCCATGACGCAGCATATGCGTCATGGAAAGATCGCGTCCCTGCAGGCCGGGTGAAAGGGTTAACTCCCATTTCACCCGATCTGCAGGGACAGGGGGAGTGGTAGTTTAGCCCAGGGGGGGTGGCTTCACCCCCTCGTGGCTACGATCGCTCTGATTGGCTGTTGAAAGTGAAACTGCCAATCAGAGCGATTTGTAATATTTCACCTAAAAAACTGGTGAAATATTACAATCCAGCCATGGCCGATGCTGCAATATCATCGGCCATGGCTGGAAACACTTATGTGCACCCACCCCACCCCTCCGATCGCCCCCCCAGCCCCCCGATCTGTGGTCCGCTCCCCTCCGTCCTGTGCTCCGCTCCCCCGTCCTCCTGTCCGCTTCCCCGTGCACCAATCACACCCCCTGTGCTGCAATCAAACCCCCCCGCACTCCGATCCCACCCCCGCACACAGCGACCCCCCCCCCCCCGTGCTCCGATCCACCCCCCCCGCACAGCGATCCCTCACCCCGTGCTCCAATCCTTCCCCGTGCTCCAATGCTCCCTCCCGTGTTCCGATCCACCCCCCCCCATGATCCGATCCACCCCCCCGTGCTCCGACGCCCCCCCCGTGCCCTGATCTCCCCCCCCTTATACTTACCTGGCCGCCCGAGGTCCGTCCGTCTTCTTTCCTGGGCGCCGCCATCTTCCAAAATGGCGGGCGCATGTGCAGTGCGCCCGCCGAATCTGCCGGCCGGCAGATTCGTTCCAGAGTGAATTTTGATCACTGAGATATATCCTATCTCAGTGATCAAAATAAAAAAAATAGTAAATGACCCCCCCCTTTGTCACCCCCATAGATAGGGACAATAAAAAAAATAAAGAATTTTTTTTTTTTTCACTAAGGTTGGGGTAAGAACTAGGGTTAGGGTTAGGGTTAGGGGTAGGGTTAGGGTTAGGGTTAGGGTTAGGGGTAGGGTTAGGGGTAGGGGTAGGGTTAGGGCTAGGGGTAGGGGTAGGGTTAGGGCTAGGGTTAGGGTTAGGGGTAGGGTTAGGGCTAGGGTTAGGGTTTCGGTATGTGCACACGTATTCTGGTCCTATGCGGATTTTTCCGCAGCGGATTTGAAAAATCCACAGTGCTAAACCGCTGCCGATTTATCGTGGATTTACCGCGGTTTTTCTGCGCATTTCACTGCGGTTTTACAACTGCGATTTTCTATTGGAGCAGTTCTAAAACCGCTGCGGAATCCGCAGAAAGAAGTGACATGCTGCGGAATGTAAACCGCTGCGTTTCCGTGCAGTTTTTCCGCAGCATGTGTACAGCGATTTTTGGTTCCCATAGGTTCACATTGAACTGTGCACTCATGGGAAACTGCTGCGGATCCGCAGCGTTTTCCGCAGCGTGTGCACATACCTTTAGAATTAGGCTATGTGCACACGGTGCGGATTGGCCGCTGCGGATCCGCAGCAGTGTTCCATCGGGTTTACAGTACCATGTAAACATATGAAAAACCAAATCCGCTGTGCCCATGGTGCGGAAAATACCGCGCGGGAACGCTGCGTTGTATTTTCCGCAGCATGCCAATTCTTTGTGCGGATTCCGCAGCGTTTTACACCTGTTCCTCAATAGGAATCCACAGGTGAAATCCGCACAAAAAACACTGGAAATCCACGGTAAATCCACAGGTAAAACGCAGTGCCTTTTACCCGCGGATTTTTCAAAAATGATGCTGAAAAATCTCATACGAATCCGCAACGTTGGCACATAGCCTTAGAGTTGGGTTGGAATTAGGGTTGTGGTTAGGGTTAGGGGTGTGTTGGGGTTAGGGTTGTGGTTAGGGGTGTGTTGGGGTTAGGGTTGTGATTAGGGTTACGGCTACAGTTGGGATAAGGGTTAGGGGTGTGTTGGAGGTAGAATTGAGGGGTTTCCACTGTTTAGGCACTTCAGGGGGTCTCCAAACGCAACATGGCGCCACCATTGATTCCAGCCAATCTTGTATTCAAAAATTCAAATGGTGCTCCCTCACTTCCGAACCCCGACGTGTGCCCAAACAGTGGTTTACCCCCACATATGGGGTACCAGCATACTCAGGACAAACTGCGCAACAATTACTGGGGTCCAATTTCTTCTGTTACCCTTGAGAAAATAAAAAATTGCTTGCTAAAACATCATTTTTGAGGAAAGAAAAATGATTTTTTATTTTCACGGCTCTGCGTTGTAAACGTCTGTGAAGCACTTGGGGGTTCAAAGTGCTCACCACATATCTAGATAAGTTCCTTGGGGGGTCTAGTTTCCAAAATGGGGTCACTTGTGGGGGGTTTCTACTGTTTAGGCACACCAGGGGCTCTGCAAACGCAACGTGACGCCCGCAGATCATTCCATCAAAGTCTGCATTTCAAAAGTCACTACTTCCCTTCTGAGCCCCCACGTGTGCCCAAACAGTGGTTTACCCCCACACATGGGGCATCAGCGTACTCAGGAGAAACTGGACAACAACTTTTGTGGTCCAATTTCTCCTGTAACCCTTGGGAAAATAAAAAATTCTGGGCTAAAAAATTATTTTTGAGGAAAGAAAACGTATTTATTATTTTCACGGCTCTGCGTTATAAACTTCTGTAAAGCACTTGGGGGTTGAAAGTGCTCACCACACATCTAGATAAGTTCCTTTGGGGGTCTAGTTTCCAAAATGGGGTCACTTGTGGGGGGTTTCTACTGTTTAGGCACACCAGGGGCTCTGCAAACGCAATGTGACGCCCGCAGACCATTCCATCAAAGTCTGCATTTCAAAAGTCACTACTTCCCTTCTGAGCCCCCACGTGTGCCCAAACAGTGGTTTACCCCCACACATGGGGTATCAGCGTACTCAGGAGAAACTGGACAACAACTTTTGTGGTCCAATTTCTCCTGTAACCCTTGGGAAAATAAAAAATTCTGGGCTAAAAAATTATTTTTGAGGAAAGAAAACGTATTTATTATTTTCACTGCTCTGTGTTATGAACTTCTGTGAAGCACTTGGGGGTTCAAAGTGCTCACCTCACATCTAGATAAGTTCCTTTCGGGGTCTAGTTTCCATAATGGGGTCACTTGTGGGGGGTTTCTACTGTTTAGCCACATCAGGGGCTCTGCAAACGCAACGTGACGCCCGCAGAGCATTCCATCAAAGTCTGCATTTCAAAACGTCACTACTTCACTTCCGAGCCCCAGCATGTGCCTAAACAGTGGTTTACCCCCACATATGGGGTATCAGCGTACTCAGGAGAAACTGGACAACAACTTTTGGGGTCAAATTTCTCCTGTTACCCTTGGGAAAATAAAAAATTGCGGGCTAAAATTCATTTTTGAGAAAATAATTTTTTTTTTTTATTTTCATGGCTCTGCGTTATAAACTTCTGTGAAGCACTTGAGGGTTCAAAGTGCTCACTACACATCTAGATTAGTTCCTTTGGGGGTCTAGTTTCCAAAATGGGGTAATTTGTGGGGGATCTCCAATGTTTAGGCACACAGGGGCTCTCCAAACGCGACATGGTGTCCGCTAATGATTGGAGATAATTTTCCATTTAAAAAGCCAAATGGCGTGCCTTCCCTTCTGAGCCCTGCCGTGCGCCCAAACAGTGGTTTACCCCCACATATGGGGTATCTGCATACTCAGGACAAACTGGACAACAACATTTGTGGTCCAATTTCTCCTATTACCATTGGCAAAATAGGAAATTCCAGGCTAAAAAATCATTTTTGAGAAAAGAAAAATTATTTTTTATTTTCATGGCTCTGCATTATAAACTTCTGTGAAGCACCTGGGGGTTTAAAGTGCTCAGTATGCATCTAGATAAGTTCCTTGGGGGGTCTAGTTTCCAAAATGGGGTCACTTGTGGGGGAGCTCCATTGCATAGGCACACAGGGGCTCTCCAAATGCGACATGGTGTCCGCTAACAATTGGAGCTAATTTTCCATTCAAAAAGTTAAAAGGCGCGCCTTCCCTTCCGAGCCCTGCCGTGTGCCCAAACAGTGGTTTACCCCCACATATGAGGTATCGGCGTACTCGGGAGAAATTGCTCAACAAATTTTAGGATCCATTTTATCCTATTGCCCATGTGAAAATGAAAAAATTGAGGCGAAAATAAATTTTTTGTGAAAAAAAAGTACTTTTTCATTTTTACGGATCAATTTGTGAAGCACCTGAGGGTTTAAAGTGCTCACTAGGCATCTAGATAAGTTCCTTGGGGGGTCCAGTTTCCAAAATGGGGTCACTTGTGGGGGAGCTCCAATGTTTAAGCACACAGGGTCTCTCCAAACGCGACATGGTGTCCGCTATCGATGGAGATAATTTTTCATTCAAAAAGTCAAATGGCGCTCCTTCCCTTCCGAGCCTTACCATGTGCCCAAACAGTGGTTTACCCCCACATGTGAAGTATCGGTGTACTCAGGAGAAATTGCCAAACAAATTTTAGGATCCATTTTATCCTGTTGTCCATGTGAAAATGAAAAAATTGAGGCTAAAAGAATTTTTTTGTGAAAAAAAAGTACTTTTTCATTTTTACGGATCAATTTGTGAAGCACCTGGGGGTTTAAAGGGCTCACTATGCATCTAGATAAGTTCCTTGGGGCGTCTAGTTTCCAAAATGGGGTCACTTGTGGGGGAGCTCCAATTTTTAGGCACACGGGGGCTCTCCAAATGTGACATGGTGTCCGCTAAAGAGTGCAGCCAATTTTTCATTCAAAAAGTCAAATGGCGCTCCTTCCCTTCCAAGCCCTGCCGTGCGCCCAAACAGTGGTTTACCCCCACATATGAGGTATCAGCGTACTCAGGACAAATTGGACAACAACGTACGTGGTTCAGTTTCTCCTTTTACCATTGGGAAAATAAAAAAATTGTTGCTGAAAAATCATTTTTGTGACTAAAAAGTTAAATGTTCATTTTTTCCTTCCATGTTGCTTCTGCTGCTGTGAAGCACCTGAAGGGTTAATAAACTTCTTGAATGTGGTTTTGTGCACCTTGAGGGGTGCAGTTTTTAGAATGGTGTCACTTTTGGGTATTTTCAGCCATATAGACCCCTCAAACTGACTTCAAATGTGAGGTGGTCCCTAAAAAAAATGGTTTTGTAAATTTCGTTGTAAAAATGAGAAATCGCTGGTCAAATTTTAACCCTTATAACTTCCTAGCAAAAAAAAATTTTGTTTCCAAAATTGTGCTGATGTAAAGTAGACGTGTGGGAAATGTTATTTATTAACTATTTTGTGTCACATAACTCTCTGGTTTAACAGAATAAAAATTCAAAATGTGAAAATTGCGAAATTTTCAAAATTTTCGCCAAATTTCCGTTTTTATCACAAATAAACACAGAATTTATTGACCTAAATTTACCACTAACATGAAGCCCAATATGTCACGAAAAAACAATCTCAGAACCGCTAGGATCCATTGAAGCGTTCCTGAGTTATTACCTCATGAAGGGACACTGGTCAGAATTGCAAAAAACGGCAAGGTCTTTAAGGTCAAAATAGGCTGGGTCATGAAGGGGTTAATGGTCAAGAGCTAGAGCAAAATGAAAGTATCTCTGACAGATACAATTTCTGGCTTTCATTTTTTTCTTATTACTGTGTGTGATTGCAGAGGGAAGCAGTGTACAGGTGTGAGGTCTGACTGGTACTCTAAAATACACAGCAAACCGTAACACGGTTTCTCTTGCAGTTTTGCCAGAAAAAAATGAATTAATGGAAGCACAGATAATAGATTAAGAAAGCAGTTTGTGACATGCAAGCCCAAACAGTGAAAAAATGGCTATCTCCATAATGTAATGTGACAACATGGGAAAGGATTGTCGTATAGTATTTTCCAGCTATCTGAATATGTGAAGCTCACATTTAAAGGGAATCTATCATCAAACTTTTGTATAATCTCATTTATGTTTAAACACAGCCTTAGGTAACGTAGAGTAGGTTTTGTTTCATATACTCAGAATATACAATGCTCTATGTTGTTATTTTAGTCTCAGGGTGAATTTCTTCTTGGTGAATGTACTGAGTTTCTACCTGTATTCCCGATAATACTTTTTTTCTCTACTGAGGACCATAGATATTTCCAAACTAATTTACTTTTAATGTTGTTGTTTTTGAGTATTATTTTATTTTGTTTTAAAAACAATAACATTTCTGATAAAGAATTTCACTTTTGGATGAGTCTCCCCTGATAAAAAGGAGAAGGATTAAGAAACAGAGAAGGGCATCCATCTAAATTAAAAATTTTCTACAGCTGATTTTTGGTCATTAGACTGTGGACTTGAGCTTCTTAGGTATTAATATATTCTCACAAAAACCTGAATCAATGGTCAAAGTCAAAATACCAAATTTGTAAAACACTACATACAATGTTTTACAGTAATATGAGACTGAATCAAAACAAACAGAAATTGTGCAAAATACTATAAGCTTAACTCAATCATGTACTTGAATGTTATTCTCAGCATATCAGTTTTCATTAACTTGGTTCACAAAGTCCCTACATTTCATTAACATTCTCT
Source organism: Ranitomeya imitator (assembly GCF_032444005.1). Lineage (NCBI taxonomy): Eukaryota > Metazoa > Chordata > Amphibia > Anura > Dendrobatidae > Ranitomeya > Ranitomeya imitator. The sequence goes on from NC_091288.1 coordinate 169,016,020, forward strand.
CCCCTGATGACGCTTCCCTGATCAGCGATACACATGAGGTTTCTCCATTGTTATCCTTATTTGACATCTCTTCATTTTCTTCTCTATCTTTACTAGATAGTTAGATGGCTTTCCACCCATTATATATGTGTTAAGTTATTAACAAATATGTACCGCTATTTTATATACTTTTTTTTATATTGAATCATGATTTTGGGACAGTTTTCCTAATAATGTTTGTTCTCTGTACTATGGTATTTTTTTAGATTGTCTTTTTTGTGCTTCCCCATATTTCATGCTTTTAATACTGTCATTCAATAAAATTATATGTATTTAATTTCATGGTTTTTCTGATTTATTAACATTTTTTCACTTGGTTTATATTTTATATACTTTTCATATACTTATGAATAAAAATGTGCACTTGCACTTTATTTAGTTTAGTATTTGCACTTTATATTTAAGCAATAGCACACATGTCTCATTTGTGTTTTGTGAATTTGTTCATTTTTATCTTTTTTTATATTGCTGCTTCAATTCCTTGCACATACACCATTGCTTATTTACATTTTGGGACCTGGATTTCATGACCTATATTTGAATAGAAGGAAAAAGAGGTGTGGTGAAAGGAGTGTACGAGCCCACCAGGCTTTTATCCAGGTCAGAAATAGAAGAAAGGTCCATGAGGACTGAGCTTCAGCACCAATGGGAAAATGTTAAAATAAAATTTTTTATGTGAAATTAAAACACGTTGAGAAGAAGCAAAAGGATGCAAAAAAATTAAGAATACATAATGTGCATTTATGAATAACCATTATTTGTAGCTCTTTTAGAAAGATACGAGGTGAAGGTTGTTAGTTGTCGAGTTCCAGCTGCTGCACAGGGGGAATCTCGAACCATGTCCGCTGCAGTCTCCCATTCTCTTCCAGCCACAGTGGAATCTGCTCAGCAGAGACATCAGTCCCAGTGTCTGGCTCAAGCTGATACTGTGCGAATGGTTACTGCTGCCCTTGCGGGCTCTGCCTTTGTAGCCAGCACTGATCAGCAGCGAGCAGGCCTTTCTGGGACTAAGTCCTGCTTTTCCCATACTGAGCATGCCCACGGGACAACCTCCCTTCGGAGGTCGGGGGTCACATGCTCAGCTCCTATTGGACCATCAGGAAGGTCCCGGAGCGCTACTACTATAAAAGGTTTGCATGGCTGCTTGGCCATGCGCTAGTGTAAAAAACACAACATGAAGAGCAAACTCACCAAAACCTTGTCAGATGACAGATGCACTCGCAGGGTGCAGCAGGCCCCTGATAAAAAATGCTAAAGCAGCACAAGTGCAAGCTACTGATGAGACGGGTGGTTGCTCTCATAAGTAGCTTGCACCTGTGCTGCTTTAGCATTTATTATCAGGGGCCTGCTGCACCCTGCGAGTGCATCTGTCATCTGACAAGGTTTTGGTGAGTTTGCTCTTCATGTTGTGTTTTTTTGAATTTTTCTATGTTAGCTGTTTTTGATATTAGAGTAGTACTCTCAAGTTGATGCGGACCCTTGACGTTGGGTTGTGAGCTTATCTATTTTGGCCAAAATTGTAACTAATACCTCATCTAATGTGTTATATACATTATTTAATTTTTCATCTTTTTTGCACTTTTTATCATTTTTTTGCAGGGTGCAGCAGGGCCCCTTTATGTTGTTCCTTGTGTGTTGCATATATATATAGTGCTGGACGGCCCGCCTGCTAATGCTATGATCAATAGGTTGTCCAGACACTGTGCATCACATTTATCTGTGTGAATAGTGTCTTATGCAAGCCTTACCTGTGTGCATTTTTGCTAGTAGGAAGCCAACCCCTCTAATGTTTGGGCGAGTGGGTGGTTGCTCTCATCAGTAGCTTGCACCTTTGCTGCCTTAGCATTTATTATCAGGGGCCTGCTGCACCCTGCGAGTGCATTTGTCATCTGACAATGTTTTGGTGAGTTTGCTCTTTAGCAGCGACCGCCAGTGCGACGCCGTGCGCTTAGTGCGCTTTCTGGGCTCTGGTTAGGGTGGTTAGTGACTTCCACCAGTGCGGTGTTGTACGCACTCTTGTGCGATAAATTATTATTATTAGTTCAGTTCTACCCCTAACACCACAGTAGCGGTGTTGAGTGTAAGAGGTCTAGAGGAATTCTTTCCCCGTGTCTTGGGACAGAGTTCTGTGACTCTTTACTTGCGCTCTCTGTGCGGTATCGCGGCCCTGTGACGCAACAGGGTTCACTTCCTTCATACCGGGTGAAGCTAACCTGTGTGTGTATTCACATTATACCGCCATCTAGTCCGCCATTACCGAGCAGCAGGTGTCCTATCTGCACGGTGGACCCCGGACTGCGAACGCACCTCATATCCTCTCTAATTATTATTTGGTGCGTTCCGCCAGTCCTATCAAAGGTATAAAAAGTAACCAATGACAGATCATCATGAAGAAAGAAGAAATGACTACCCTTCTGTTTGGATATACAGGGTAATTCACTCTCTCCTTAACCCAGAAAAATTGCTGTAAAAGAGATGAAATATCGCACTGAAATGTGGACTGTATATACCTTGGTTCATGAGAAACTAATGATTTAAAGCAGGAGTTGAAAATGTCCACCATTCACATACAAGCACGACCGTTGCATATTGTTGAATGTATTCTGCAGGATGTCTGGGGCCATAGCCTGAATTTCTCGCTGTATGATCTAACAGAGTGCTTTTAAAGCTTGTGGCTTGTTACCATAAACATGACCTTTCAAATGGCCCCAAAAGAAACATCCTGCATCATGCCTATCCAGCAATGTTCTTTTACATACCAGCTTATTCACCAATGACTTGGATGGTGGATTTCGACCTCAAAACCTCTTTAGAAACCCACTTTGGCACCACTTTAAGGACTCAGGAAGTTTTCGCAATGAAGACATGCTCCTCCAAACTGTATCTGTACATTGTTAACAAATGAAGAAGGAATTTGGCTGGAGTGCAAAACAAGCACCGCACATAAATTACCAACGTGTAGAAAGGCGTGCAGCAAGTCTTCCTTGTAGTGGAGACGACTGGAGGGAGAAGACTGGAGGGACAACAAGTTGACGAGACCATTTGGCTCGAGGATGTTTCTCGTCACTAAGGTTCATTGCACTCTCACTTCTCATGAACCAAAGTACGTACAGTTCGAATTTCAGTATGGTCCACATTCTGTACACTTTTTCTAGGTAAAGTAGTTAGTGAATCACCCTGTATGTGTAAAACAGCTTATAGATCCTTCATCTTTTTTGTATCTTTTTGCTTTTTCTTGCCATGTTTTTAATTGCACACGTTTAATATTTTCCCATTGGAGTTGGAGCCCTGTCCTCATGGACCCTTCTTCCTATATTTGAATACATTGAGTTTTCATATATTTCTATTTATTTTATTATGTTAGTGTTGGGTATTTTTGGATTTTATTTTATTTTGATGATGGAACCTTAATCTATAGTTTTTAATTAAATATGTTACATATAGAGGTGTGCTTATTGATAGTGTATTGCTTTTTTCTGTGTTGTTTTGATTTACATTTCATTAATAAACATTAAAAATGTAGAGTGAGGAATCTGAATGCTGTTTATTTCTTATGATGATAGCAACTGTAAAAGTAAAAACATTCTTGGCAAAATTCTTCTGGCTAAAGATATACATTGTCTGTCTCTTTATTCTCTGCTGCAAATTCAAATGAGAAATACTCGATCAGTCATAAATATTTGATAGTTTTATGTTCTCTCTGGTCTTGTGATGTGCATATTTCTAATTAAAATAAGAAAGCCTTCATTAACTGAGGTATAGTAATAAATGATAGCAGTAGGAGCTATAAAGGGTCTTTTTTTTGATCGTCAAATTCACTATAAAACTTGAAATATTAAGGTTGAAAGCCAAAACTTCTACTCTGGTCAACTTAAATATTTTAAAAGGGTACAGATAGCAATAGACTTTGTCAAGCCTTCTGCTCTCCTTTCTGAGCCCCCATACAAATGCACGCTCGGCCATCAGGAGAGGAAAGAAAAACTCTGCATTCAGGTCAATTGATTGACATTTAGTCTACTTGCAAATACATCAAAGAGCAATATGCAAGGTTGATAAAATTATACCGTTAAGTTAAACGCAGTAATTATTTCAGAATTTTAAAGAAAATGTGTCAGTTCTATGTTTTTGTTTGCTACATGACATGATTCTGGACCCTCTTTTCTTATGACTGCAATTTTCTTTTCTAATTCCTCCAAGTAACGTATGAATTAATGGACAACTGGTCATTAGGGTTGCCCCTGCTTTCTTTGTCCAATTAGAGCTGTCAATACGAGACTGTGTGGGAACACACCCATTGAACAAAAGGAATGGTAATACCCAGTTGTCAATTTATTCTTACATTTTAAAATGGAAAAAGTGGAATAACACAATGCAAAGGTTACGAGAAATAATGCTTCAATATCACTATGTCATGGGAAATCAAGTGTGTCAGGAGTGGTGATATTTCACTTTTAGGGCAGGTGCAGATGATCTCCATCTGAGAAAAACAATCTGATTATGCTAATCACACTCTGATCAGAGTTTGATCAGAGTTTGATCAGAATGTGATCAGTGCATGATTTTCTCAGGTGTGCAGAATTTTAAAAAAGTGTTGTCCATTCAGTCTGTCCATGAAAATCGGACCACACTAGGAAGTCATCCGAGTGCGATCAGATGTTTTCCACAGACCCATAGACGCAAATGGGCGAGTGCCATCCGATTATCAGAGGCAAATTGGGTATGTACATTGACTCATTGAATATCATTGGCCCAAATGTGATCTGATAGTTTGACGGATCGCACTTGGAACAAAATTACGGTCATCCTGACGGAGTCCTTAGGCTAAGCCTACCCAACAACTTTCATACGACTGAAATTAATTTGATTCTGCTGCTACGTCACAGTGTTATAAAAGCGAATGGAGCTGCGACCACAATAAGCAAGTCACACAACATCCAACTTAGTCTGATGTTTTCCAGCTGGCTTTTTTGCAGTTGCAGCAATTTAAGTGTCGCAATGTGACCACATTCACTTCTCAAGCGCCCTTATATAGCAGCCAAAGTCGCCATGTAGCCTTAGAATTAACTGAATGAGTTGAATTAATATTAGTCATATCTGTTAACAAACTGCAGTTACGTGACAGTAATTGATCCTCCACAGGACTGAAACTAGCATAGTCGTCAGGAGCCAGCAGAAGTGCTGAAAACAAATACTAGCAATTGTAGTCTCTGCCTTTCACTGAAGATGAATGTCAGTCTCAGGAAAAAGAAATTGAATAGTATTATTATAATTAATATTATTACTCTCACTTTAATTTAGCATTTAATATAAGAAAGTCTAATAGTGGACACAAGAATCTTTTTATTCAGATACTCATTTCGATGCACTGTATTATTCCAAACCTGTAATGGAATGAAAATAAATAATTCTTGATATAAGAAAGATTCTTTGTAAAGACTGAAAAGGTCTCTACACAGCTGTTTTCTGCTTCCTATCTCCAAAGTACATTAATTTACTACCCAACTGCTCCCAGCTCCCACTTCCTGAGCTAATTGTCTACCTGATTGCTGCGCACGTCCCCTGCAGTATTCATAAGCAATATGTGAAAGGTTTTAGAGGTCATTAAGAAGCATCACAAACAATGTAAAATATTTTGACAGCTTGTGACTGGATCACATAACAGATGTGGGAAATATTAATGCAGTAGTTGATGCATGGGAAGGCAATATGTTTAATAAGCATTCATACTTGGTTAACAATATCTTCTTCCTACAAATAATTAAAAAAATGAAATAACGACTTCTTAAATTTACCAGAGATTAGTGTGATATTTCACAGCAACATGATCCACAAACAACCCACCCTTACTCTCTAAGGCATGTATGAATTAATCAGTGGCTCCAGCATTCCCACTGGTGAATATTTAATTGAACAAAGCCTTGTCCTACTTACAAATAAGGTTTACATTCTTTTTAATGCGTGGTAAACATATGGCTCATTTTAACTTGTGTAGAATTTTTTTTTTCCTGAATAATGAGAAATGGTTTACAGTAATTAAGTCTTTGTGGCATAGTCTTGACATTTACACTATCTCACAATTTTGTTCCAAATTAAAAAAAAGAAAACTGTACACCCTTCAAACTTTTCTCCTAACTAATTCATGACCATCGTTTACAGGGGCGGAGATACTATTGGTGCAACCTGTGTAGCTGTGCAGGGGCCCAAGAGTTAATAGGGCCCACTTCTATCTTCAAAACAGATGAAGTTATGCATTATTATGAGTTATTGGCCCTTAATGGACCCATATAATGTGCTTGCACAGTGGCCCTCCTCTGTTTGTGTCCGCTCCTGGTTTACAATATCACAGTATCAATACTGTTATGACCTGGTGGTTAGGAGCACCCGGCACAACCTGATAGTTAAACTCACACAGGACAAGCTCTGGGATGTGGGAGCTCTGCTGACCGCAGGCCCTAATCCTATCACAACAACTAGAAATAGCCGTGGAGCGTTCCTGACTCTCCCTAGACACCTCTTCACAGCCTAAGAGCTAGCTAGCCCTAGAGATAGAAAATAAAGCCTACCTTGCCTCAGAGAAATTCCCCAAAGGAAAAGGCAGCCCCCCACATATATTGACTGTGAGTAAAGATGAAAGTCACAAACGCAGAAATGAAACAGGTTTCAGCAAAGGGAGGCCAGACTTACTAAACAGACAGAGGATAGGAAAGGTATCTTTGCGGTCAGCGCAAAAACTACAAAAGACCACGCAGAGTGTGCAAAAAGACCTCCGCACCGACTAACGGTGCGGAGATGCCACTCTGCATTCCAGAGCTTCCAGCTAGCAAGACAAAACCATGATAACCAGCTGGACAAGGAATCAATGAACAAATAATAACTATCAGGAACTTAGCTTCTGCTGGAGAAGACAGGCCACCAGAAAGATCCAAGAGCGAACTGAACCAATGCAGGAACATTGACAGCTGGCATGGAGTAATGATCTCTGCTTTACGGCCAGCGCTGACACAGTCAGTGCAGGGAAGCTGAGGCGGGGGACGTGACAGACATCAGAATGTGAGTATGTAGTGTTTTTTTTTACTTTTACAATGGTAACCAGGGTAAATATCGGGTTACTAAGTGCGGCCCTGCACTTAGTAACCCGATGTTTACCCTGGTTACAAGTGAACACATTGCTGGATCGGCGTCACACACGCCGATCCAGCGATGACAGCGGGTGATCAACGACCAAAAAAAGGTCCTGATCATTCCCCAACGACCAACGATCTCCCAGCAGGGGCCTGATCGTTGGTCGCTGTCACACATAACAAGATCGTTAGCGGGATCGTTGCTACGTCACAAAAAGCGTGACGTTGCAACTATATCGTTAATGATATCGTTATGTGTGAAGGTACCTTAAGTCAGAATGGCTAGACTCCTTTTATAATATTTATCTCAATCTCCACCCACCTAGCTTGAATGACCACGTCTAGCAGATTACAAGCTGCAGCTGTCAGACTAAGTGGGTGGGTGGATGTAGACTAAGTATACTTGGACTCGTAATCCATTTTAATCTATAGCTAATAAATAAAGTTGCACTGTGTAATTACATAGCATGCAATCATGAAATATATGAAATTGGAATTGCATTATTGCTCTAGAAAATAAGAAATAACAAAGATACTTAGTGCATAAATTGGCCAATTCATGCATGCCCAACAGCCACAACAGGGCTATCCTCTTTGCTGGCAACCTTACTGAGTGTGATTCTTCTCCTTGGCTAATTGCATACATTTATATGGGTAGTTAGGAAATGGTTGTGATTAAAACCATCATAGGCTAATGGGTGGAGTGGACAGCCTATGAATACAAATGTGAAAGGCTGACCATCACTTCCAAACAGAGAACAGTTGTGAACAGGTGCATACTAAGAGTAGTCATCTATACCTGTTCACACCTGTTCTCTGTTTGGAAGTGATGGTCAGCCTTGATATTTCTATTTTATCTCATAACTTGTCTCATACAATTCATATACATAGACCCTCTAACCTATCACTCCACCCATCAACCTATGGCAATTTTAATGACAGCAAGATCCTACTTCCCCATATATGTAGGCAATACACCTAGATGAGAAATCACATTAGTTTAGGTTCCCAGCAAAGAGGTTAGCCTTGTCGTGGCTTCTGGGCATACATGAATTAGCCAATTTATGCTCTAAGTATCTTAATTTTTTCGTATTTTCTAGAGCAGTAATTCGATTCCAATTTCATATATTTCATGTTTGTACAGTGTCACAGAGTGCAACATTATTTGTTAGTTATATATAAACATGGCAACTCTTAGCATGCACCTGTTCACTTTTTAGAGGTGACAGTCAGACTTTGATATTTCTATACATAGCCTCTCTGATCAAGCACTCTATCCATCAGTCCCTGGTGATTTTAATCACAGCAAGATCCTACATACTCATATAATTGTAGGCTATCAGCCGAGGAGATGAATCACATTAGGTTAGGTTCCCAGCAAAGAGGATCGCTTTGTTGTGGCTGCTGGGCATACATAACTTGGTCAATTTATACTCTATGTATCATCGTTTTTTCCTATTTTTTAGAGCAGTAATGCAATTCCAATTTCATATATTTCATGTTTGCATGCTATAGTGTTACAGAATGCAACTTTATTTGTCAGTTATATGTGTAGGTGGCTAATCTTAGTATGCACCTACGCAAACCTGTTTGGAAGTGACGATCAGTCTTTAATATTTCCACTTTATTCCATAGCTTGACTCATACAATTCATGTATTAATATTAGGTTGATAAAGGCATTCTGCTATGAATTCCCAAAGTAAGTACGCCAGTCTTATCTGGTCTAAGAAAACTATAATAATAATGCATGCAGTTTGTATTGTGAAATCTGGTCTCAAATCAGTTTTATTTCATCAATCCAATGTTTAAAATGGCTGTAAAATATTACAATATATGTGCTTGAATTTCTATGTACAATATATATAAGTTTGGACTTTATAACATGATACAAATTGCAAAGAATGTGATTTTAAATCCATGGTTTTCTTTTTCAAGTTCTTGGCAGTGATGCAAAATTACTACTCAAAAATGGGAAAGTGAGCATATAAAGAAGAGCGCTGTTGAGTGAGACCACCAAGACACTGAGACTCAAAAGCCATTATGGCTGATCATCTACTGGAGATGAATACATCTGTGTACATTCACATCACCAACATGTCCCTGTATTTACAATTTTTTATGGCAATGGAGGTTAGATTATATAAATCAGGAAAGACAACTATGAGGTTTACAAAGGGTTACTCTTAACTTTAAGTCTTTAAGTCTTTTTTTTCTGTAAAATGTGTGATTTCATCTACTTGAACTAATGACAAAATGAATGGGATATTTCAATATAGAGTTTCCCAGGCAACTAGATAATTGCTGGAGGGTTCGTTTCCTGGGATTTCCCATGATAAGCTGCTAACGTCAGAGAAAGTGCCTGGAAAATGCTGACACAGCACCCACTGAAAAAGTGCGAAAAGTTTACAGAAGAAAAATGAAATTTCAATTTCAGTCCACTTGTTTCAAACCATTTTGTCTGTAAAATATGTATAAAGAGATATTGATGATACTTAGATGAAAAGGAATACTAGGGGCATCTGAAAGGGGTAGGAGAAAAGAGTAGTATAACTTGACCGATATGATGATTAGATGTTCTTCCACAAAAACTTACATGAGTTTTTTCTATGACTAAGGTTCTGGCAATCTTTTGTAAAGTTACATGGTGAGTGGAAGCTCTTATAAGGGTTCCTTAGACAGATGTTTAACTAGCTACTAGGCTACATAGGTCCCAGAGGAACCATGGCCTTCACGCTTGAACCCAAATATAGGGATCTGGATTTAGATAAAGTCCCCTGGGGTGATTGACAAGTGGCTGCTGGCAGGTGGAGAAACTGGCAGCGGAATATTCTATGACCTAACTCAAAACCAGCTTGCTTTCTGCTATCTTTAGAATCATCTACTTTTGTTATGTTTCCAGTGTGGTGACACTGTAAATAAAATTTTGCACATTTTGCATTCACCTATGAGTGCGGCTGTTTCTCCTACTATTTAGTTGAACTTAGTCCTGTTCAACCAGCACCAAACTACCTTGCTGAGTGCGCACCTTCTTTAAATTCCCTGACAAAACAAGACAGGGTAAAATCTAAGGTAGAATTATCAGGTAGAGCAAATGTCTCAACTAGAGTTGAGTGAATTTGTTTGGGTTTCCTCTTATTCGGCAATCTATAGCGCTTACCAAATAAGCTGCAGAGGAAACCCGGCTTCCTGAAAGAAGCTGTAATAATTATATGGGCACTACGGAATCTGATAGCATGGGATAAAGCTAGTCTGAGAGCAAAGTTGCAGCAAAAGATGTACTTACTCAAAAACAGAAATGTAAACAGAGCTAACACAGATATTTCTGCAATTGTATCGAAGTCCTCAGCTCGATATAGAAAATAGTCAACAGGATAGCGAACAAAACATAGTACAGATATTCCTGCAATAGTAACGAGGTCCTCAGTTCTATATAGAAAACCACAGCAAACTGAGTAGCGGGGCACGACTGCTAATGTGAACCAGTCCAGCAAGGAAATGATGTGGAAGCAAACAAGACACTGAAACGAGGAAGTCCAATAAGGTTATTAGTGAGAATGCACACAGTACTTAAATGATGAAGTCCAGCAAAACTTGCTCACACTTGTGCACAGTACTTGTTAGTAGGAGTCCAATAATTCACAGATGGTGCGTTGTGTGAATGACGTCCTGGAAAAGAGAGGACGAGGGGTGAAAGAGGGAGAGCGCTATCTAAGCGTTGTAGATGAGTAGATCTTTCTTGAAGAGAAAAGCACAGCTTGAATCTTGCTCACCTGTTGTGGTTGTGCAAAGTGGCACAACACTGGGAAAAGTTTTGTAAACAAAGGAGATTCTTGCACTGGTGTGCTCCCTGTCGCAGCAGTTCCAGAGACGAGAGGTAGCTGAATGGGGTGAGACAGACCACCGAGTAGTGAGCACCAGAAGCAGGGAGGTAATCAGCAAACAGGCAGATGCTCAGGAGCCAGCAGCACAAAATACTCAAGCACAGGTGAACCCGGACTTAAATAATTAGGACAGACAGGAAGTTCCATGACAGGGCGAGATCCAAGACTCCATCTTGGATTAGGGCGAACAAACACCAGGAAAGTCCGGAATCCTTACAGATGCAGGCCAACATCTCCATCTCATATGATCTCAGGTCTGGGGGAGCTAGAAAAATATAGCCTCCCATAAGAAAGAACAGCACTAGGTGGTGTCCAACTGTTGAATTCAATTTCCAGTAAGAGCAAAAAGATTGGAGAAATCAAAATGAAAAAGTAATGAATGTAGGAGAGATTGTTTTACACTAATCAGGAGTTCCAGATGGAACAGTTAAATGGTACCAGAAGACACTCAATGAATGTTAATGAGAGTAACAGACTTTCTGTGTTCAGCAGAAAATTAGTTAAATATAGCAATATAAGGTGGGACAGGGTTAGTGGAGATGTCTCCTGCAGTTTTGAGAAGGATTATATAGAGTCAGCAGATGGTTCAGTGACTTGTGACAGTGTATCCTGCATTGTACCATGGGAATGGATTATTTTGAGTATTTTAAGAATGTAAGCGCTGCATTTGAGCTGAACATGGCAGATTGGAGAAAAGAGGGACTGATGTGTACTGAATGAGTAAAAATCAGTCAATTTGAAAGAAATGTGGTACTTAAACAAAGATGCACTTATGCCCCCCAGAATTCATCCTGAACATGACCTACACTTTTCATTTAGCCTTGGCTCATTCATGTATGCTACAGAATATTGTTTATTAAATTTATTATTGATAAAGTAATACAAATATGTACCATAAATCCTTTATATACATAATAAACATCCAATATGTCTACAGAATATTGTAATAGCTACTGGACAAGCATTTAAAATTAATGCAAGAGCCATAGTTTCGTCTGGCAATGGTCTGGGTTCATTAAACAGTTAATAGGATTTACAAACCTGGAGATGAAACAGACCTTTGAAATGCTAATTTACTATTATATTTCTATGAATGGCAGTTGAGTCACGTTCCAGATCATAGTCATTATGTTCCTTAGGTGTGTCATGTGTCTTATGCTACAAGAAATAAAGCCCACAGCCCATATACTCATGCTAGTGTGTCTTCTGTATTACTGATAATGACCATGTCAACCATTGGGGAGACTAATAACAGAAACAACTAATATAATTCATGCTTATTAATACTATTGGAATATTTACAATTGTCCTCATTTGTGGAGTTTTTTTGCAAGTTACTATTGCATATATTATATTATTATTATTATTACTATTATATTATTAATATTATTATTATTATTATTATGTTTGCTACCAATATTAATAGAAGGAAGACAGTACTACCAGAAATAGGGTTTGACAGCACCCTCATTTATTTGCCATAAAGTGCTCATAAGAATATCAGTGCCCTCATTAATATTGCCATACGGTATTTACACCTTATACCATCAATAAAAAATGTATATTTATCTATTATTTCATTTTTAGCTAATTTTTTTGACAGTTTTCCACTTCCAACAACCATTATCCATTTGATTATTTTAGTGTTGATATTCATAGTTTGGGCCTCTTCGGCAAGCACCCAATTTCTGCTTCTAGGAATCCCAATTTTGTAGCAAGCATGGTAAATTTATTTCCATTTTTAACCAGTTTCTGCCCAGTTTGTCTAAATTTCCAGCTCAGTGAAGCTGTAGAAGAAGTAAAGCATTGTATTGCGCCCAAAGAAATTTTAAAAGAGTTTGTGTGATCCATAGATGAGCTGGAATCTACCAAAGGACACTCAATGGGTTTAGAATATGTTCTTATACAGAGACACCAGTATATTACAGCTACAAAAAAGAAATGGAGTCATCTGGATTTGTTTCCCCATCACTTTGGACTCTCATGAAGCCCTTTGGGCCCCTCTACCCAATCTTAATAAGTACCCTTAACATGTACTATATATGAAGATGACATTACAATAATATTATACTTTTCAATACTATACGTTTTCCCACTGACAAAGACCTGAATAGTCTATAATTTTAAGGGTAGGTTATTTTAACATTGAGAGATAGAATCTAAAAAAAAAAGAATCCAGAAAATCACATTGTATAAATTATATAAATTTATTTGCATTTTGCAGTGAGAAATAAATATTTGACCCCCTAACAACCATTCAGAATTCTGGCTCCTACAGACCAGATAGACGCTCCTAATCAACTCGTTACCTGCATTAAAGACAGCTGTCTTACACAGTCACCTTTATAAAAGACTCCTGTCCACACACTCAATCAGTCAGACTCTAACCTCTACAACATGGGCAAGACCAAAGAGCTACATAAGGATGTCAGGGACAAGATCATAGACCTGCACAAAGCTGGAATGGGCTACAAAACCATAAGAAAGACGCTGGGTGAGAAGGAGACAAATGTTGGTGCAATAGTAAGAAAATGGAAGAAATACAAAATGACTGTCAATCAACATGGATCTGAGGCACCATGCAAAATCTCATCTCGTGGGTTATCCTTGATTGTGAGAAACAATTACTTACATAATTTATACAATGTGATTTTCTGGATTTTATTTTTGATATTCTATCTCTCAATGTTAAAATTAACCTACCCTTAAAATTGTAGATTGTTCATATCTTTGTCAGTGGGCAAACTTACAAAATCAGCAAGGGATCAAATACTTATTTTCCCCACTGTATATACATGGCCTCATGTTTGTTCTTGGTAAAAATTCATTATATGTACTGGTAAAATAGGCTAAAATAAGTGTACAACATAAAAGTGGACTAAAACGCATCACTTCTTGGTTAAATGTAATTGCCATTCTAAATGTTGTAATTATAAGCTGGCTGCAAGCCCTTTTTAGGCATCTCTGTTATGGTTTATATGACCTGTGCTCCCAAAAGACTCCTTAGTGTTCACTAGAACATGCTATAGATTACAGTTAGTCCAAAATGTTGACACGTGTAGTATTGAAGATCAATCGAATCAATATGCTTAACTGATGTGCTATTACTTTTATGCAACGTGCAAATATTTAAACAAGACTTAGCCAACGAGATGTGAAGTAAAATCATTATGTCTTCTGCAAGTAGGTATTTATTTCTCTAACTAACTACAGTCTTACAATTAAGTTGTAAAAGAATAGCTTCTTCTCATTTCTACCAATCCCAAGACTAATTAGAGTATAAAGTAACCAGTCATGATTTTTTTTTCATAATTTGCTTGTCTACGCGTTATAATATACTTACTACATGTCAATAATCGCGTTATTTAAAAGGAAGATAAATATTGTTTTATTGAAGATAAATATAAGTCTGTTTAGAAAGGATCGTAAAAATCGGAGAGGAGGAGGGGTTTGTCTCTATGTAAAGTCTTGTATAAAGTCCACTTTAAGGGAGGATATTAGCGAAGGGAATGAGGATGTCGAGTCCATATGGGTCGAAATTCATGGAGGGAAAAATGGTAACAAAATTCTCATTGGGGTCTGTTACAAACCCCCAAATATAACAGAAACCATGGAAAGTCTACTTCTAAAGCAGATAGATGAAGCTGCAACCCATAATGAGGTCCTGGTTATGGGGGACTTTAACTACCCGGATATTAACTGGGAAACAGAAACCTGTGAAACCCATAAAGGCAACAGGTTTCTGCTAATAACCAAGAAAAATTATCTTTCACAATTGGTGCAGAATCCAACCAGAGGAGCAGCACTTTTAGACCTAATACTATCTGATAGACCTGACAGAATAACAAATCTGCAGGTGGTCGGGCATTTAGGAAATAGCGACCACAATATTGTGCAGTTTCACCTGTCTTTCACTAGGGGGACTTGTCAGGGAGTCACAAAAACATTGAACTTTAGGAAGGCAAAGTTTGAACAGCTTAGAGATGCCCTTAATCTGGTAGACTGGGACAATATCCTCAGAAATGAGAATACAGATAATAAATGGGAAATGTTTAAGAACATCCTAAATAGGCACTGTAAGCGGTTTATACCTTGTGGGAATAAAAGGACTAGAAATAGGAAAAACCCAATGTGGCTAAACAAAGAAGTAAGACAGGCAATTAACAGTAAAAAGAAAGCATTTGCACTACTAAAGCAGGATGGCACCATTGAAGCTCTAAAAAACTATAGGGAGAAAAATACTTTATCTAAAAAACTAATTAAAGCTGCCAAAAAGGAAACAGAGAAGCACATTGCTAAGGAGAGTAAAACTAATCCCAAACTGTTCTTCAACTATATCAATAGTAAAAGAATAAAAACTGAAAATGTAGGCCCCTTAAAAAATAGTGAGGAAAGAATGGTTGTAGATGACGAGGAAAAAGCTAACATATTAAACACCTTCTTCTCCACGGTATTCACGGTGGAAAATGAAATGCTAGGTGAAATCCCAAGAAACAATGAAAACCCTATATTAAGGGTCACCAATCTAACCCAAGAAGAGGTGCGAAACCGGCTAAATAAGATTAAAATAGATAAATCTCCGGGTCCGGATGGCATACACCCACGAGTACTAAGAGAACTAAGTAATGTAATAGATAAACCATTATTTCTTATTTTTAGTGACTCTATAGCGATAGGGTCTGTTCCGCAGGACTGGCGCATAGCAAATGTGGTGCCAATATTCAAAAAGGGCTCTAAAAGTGAACCTGGAAATTATAGGCCAGTAAGTCTAACCTCTATTGTTGGTAAAATTTTTGAAGGGTTTCTGAGGGATGTTATTCTGGATTATCTCAATGAGAATAACTGTTTAACTCCATATCAGCATGGGTTTATGAGAAATCGCTCCTGTCAAACCAATCTAATCAGTTTTTATGAAGAGGTAAGCTATAGACTGGACCACGGTGAGTCATTGGACGTGGTATATCTCGATTTTTCCAAAGCGTTTGATACCGTGCCGCACAAGAGGTTGGTACACAAAATGAGAATGCTTGGTCTGGGGGAAAATGTGTGTAAATGGGTTAGTAACTGGCTTAGTGATAGAAAGCAGAGGGTGGTTATAAATGGTATAGTCTCTAACTGGGTCGCTGTGACCAGTGGGGTACCGCAGGGGTCAGTATTGGGACCTGTTCTCTTCAACATATTCATTAATGATCTGGTAGAAGGTTTACACAGTAAAATATCGATATTTGCAGATGATACAAAACTATGTAAAGCAGTTAATACAAGAGAAGATAGTATTCTGCTACAGATGGATCTGGATAAGTTGGAAACTTGGGCTGAAAGGTGGCAGATGAGGTTTAACAATGATAAATGTAAGGTTATACACATGGGAAGAGGGAATCAATATCACCATTACACACTGAACGGGAAACCACTGGGTAAATCTGACAGGGAGAAGGACTTGGGGATCCTAGTTAATGATAAACTTACCTGGAGCAGCCAGTGCCAGGCAGCAGCTGCCAAGGCAAACAGGATCATGGGGTGCATTAAAAGAGGTCTGGATACACATGATGAGAGCATTATACTGCCTCTGTACAAATCCCTAGTTAGACCGCACATGGAGTACTGTGTCCAGTTTTGGGCACCGGTGCTCAGGAAGGATATAATGGAACTAGAGAGAGTACAAAGGAGGGCAACAAAATTAATAAAGGGGATGGGAGAACTACAATACCCAGATAGATTAGCGAAATTAGGATTATTTAGTCTAGAAAAAAGACGACTGAGGGGCGATCTAATAACCATGTATAAGTATATAAGGGGACAATACAAATATCTCGCTGAGGATCTGTTTATACCAAGGAAGGTGACGGGCACAAGGGGGCATTCTTTGCGTCTGGAGGAGAGAAGGTTTTTCCACCAACATAGAAGAGGATTCTTTACTGTTAGGGCAGTGAGAATCTGGAATTGCTTGCCTGAGGAGGTGGTGATGGCGAACTCAGTCGAGGGGTTCAAGAGAGGCCTGGATGTCTTCCTGGAGCAGAACAATATTGTATCATACAATTATTAGGTTCTGTAGAAGGACGTAGATCTGGGTATTTATTATGATGGAATATAGGCTGAACTGGATGGACAAATGTCTTTTTTCGGCCTTACTAACTATGTTACTATGTTACTATGTTTAGGCAAAGGACGTAGAAAGTATTGGGAACCTTAATCATCTTTATAATAATCGGGAAAGTGTTGCTATTATATATCCATTATCCAAGGTCTAAAAAAACAATGCGGGGTGGACCTACCAAATATGCAATGTGCACGGTTACACAGGGGACAAGGGATTTAACTGTTATCCTAAAAGTAAAATACTATTCTGTT
This sequence comes from Ranitomeya imitator, assembly GCF_032444005.1. Classification (NCBI taxonomy): domain Eukaryota; kingdom Metazoa; phylum Chordata; class Amphibia; order Anura; family Dendrobatidae; genus Ranitomeya; species Ranitomeya imitator. The sequence goes on from NC_091288.1 coordinate 169,033,413, forward strand.
GCATATAGAGGATTGCAATAATATCCTAGTGAACAATTACTGTTGGATTTTAGCCCGCATCAAAGCGGGGGTTCTGCTATCGGACGTACTATTCCATCCGATGGCAAAAAGGGGTTAAAATGAGTGAAGCTAGAGATGCAGTAAATCCGATTATTTTCTACTACAACATCATGTGAATTATGCTATTGATCTGTCAATTACAAATATATCAAGCCTTTAAGAAATTGCTTTCGTAATTTTATCCACATTTTCGATAACTAATAAATAAGAACTGCCATCTAAAATTAACAATCTACTGGGAAATATTGTGGCACTCAGGTCTCTAGCTTTCCAAACTCTTTCATGGAAAATCATATCATTGTATGTCTTCTCAGATTTCCTGATAAAGGGGTTGTCCATTTATATCTACAAGTCTGCAGTCACTCTACGTGACTGCAAGCCAGTAAATCTTCACATCGCACGCACTAAGCACTGTGAGGATTCTCCGGTGTCAGCATCGGGAATGGCAGTCATGTGACTGCAAAAATGTGATATGCATACTCCCGATCACAATCCGAATAGATGGGTGCAGCAAGTGTATTGAACGAGGCTGGAAACAGTTTTGTCGAAATGTGGAGTGGAGTATCAATATCACGTACTTGTAGTCTCATGACTGCAGTTCCCGACACCGGAGAATCCTTAAGGTACCTTCACACATAACAATTTCGTTAACGATATCATTGCAATGTCACGCTTTTTGTGACGTAGCAACGATATCGTTAACGAAATCATTATGTGTGACAGCGACCAACGATCAGGCCCCTGAGGGGAGATCGTTGGTCGCTGGGGAAAGATCAGAACCTTTTTTTGGTCACTGATCACCCGCTGTCATCGCTGGATCAGCGTGTGTAACGCCGATCCAGCGATGTGTTCACTGGTAACCAGGGTAAACATCGGGTTACTAAGCGCAGGGCCGCACTTAGTAACCTGATATTTACCCTGGTTACCATTGTAAAAGTAAAAAAAAAAAAACCAGTACATACTCACATTCCGATGTCTGTCACGTCCCCCGACGTCAGCTTCCCTGCACTGACTGTCAGCGTCAGCCATAAAGCAGAGCACAGCGGTGATGTCACCGCTGTGCTCTGCTTTACAGCCGGCGCTGACACAGTCAGTGCGGGAAGCTGACGCCGGGGGACAGACATCGGAATGTGAGTATGTACTGGTTTTTTTTTTTACTTTTACAATGGTAACCAGGGTAAATATCGGGTTACTAAGCGCGGCCCTGCGCTTAGTAACCCGATGTTTACCCTGGTTACCCGGGGAGTTTGGCATTGTTGAAGACAGTTTCAATGATGCCGAAGTCTTTCCCCTGATCGTTGGTCGCTGGAGAGAGCTGTCTGTGTGACAGCTCCCCAGCGACCACACAACGACTTACCAACGATCACGGCCAGGTCATATCGCTGGTCGTGATCGTTGGTAAGTCATTTAGTGTAACGGTACCTTTAGAGTGTTTAGCGCGTGTGAAGTGAGCATTCACAAGTCTGCAGTCACATACAGTGACTGCAGACTTGCCATTTTAGACCGGACAACTCCTTCAAGGAGTCTGAAAAAAACATGATTAAAGCTTTAGGAGATTTAAGGATAGCAACGGTAGTTTAGTGATCGAGCTATTAATTAATAAACATATTGATTGTTTGATTTATCTTGCCTTTGTAACCAATTGATATAGTCAGCACTTATGTGTGCAAAATCTTTAGCGAAAAAACATTTTAGGTTAATTTCCAGAAGTCAGTAGTTGTGCAGTTTCTGAAAAGGGAAACCTCTGTAAAATTACAATTTCCTGGTAGGTTATTCTAATGCTTTTTCTAGACTAGAAAACCCCTTTGAGTATTATATGGTGCCGAATCAAATGAATAGACGACCAAAGAATAAGAATGGATCGCGTCCATTGAAGTAGAAGCTGAGGTCTTCATAAGCCAATATACTTGTAGGAAAGTAAAATATCCATGGACGACCTATTAGATGAACTCTAAATTACAGTGAATGAAGACTGCATATGATACAGCAGGGCTAACAGCTATAAGAAAGTAATTATGATCATCAAAACAGGCTACAAAGTTAATTTGAATAAAAGAAGACTGAAACGCTTAATTTTGTGCAAACTCTTTAAATGTGCTTATACTGTATTTATCATGTTTGTTGTCTGAAAAATGTATTACCATGCAAGGCGGCAATCAAAGCATGTAATTAACATCACAAATATAGAAAATCCTAGCTGCATCTCATCTGAAAAATGGCAGAGAAGACTTCTATTTTGTATTGATTACGAGCAACACTTAGCACATTTCTTACAATGAGATGGCAGCCTGCCAAAAAATCATCAATCTCCATAATTACAAGACCACGGAGGGCCAATATCAAAAGACTGACCCCAGTCTTAGTCTCACTATGCCAAGCTAGTGGCTAATGATGGAATAATATTGCCCACCAAGAGGAGAAATCGAGACAATGTTTGACAGAGAATAATGACTTTATATTAGCCACAGCTCGGTCTTTGAGGGAATTGGTCATAAATGTCACGAAAAACTTCACTACCTCATCTAGCAAACCTGTTACCTGATTTTATTATATTGATAACACGTTATCCACTATTATTTTTATAGCTTAATCGTTGACTAAGTTGTAAGAAGTCCACTTTTAACTCAGCATTTTACTCCCATATTAACCTTGAATTATATGCTGGACACAATGCTATGAGACAAAATCACAATTTCTCCTATAGTTTGATACTCAATATAAGGTGACAAACCCCCATATAGGCTTACTATACACATGGCTGCAGGGTCGGACTGGCTGACAGAGGAACAGGTAAATCTCTTGGTAGACCCCTGTGGAGGAGTAAGCCATTTATCCCTCAACATGAGCAGAAGTTGGCCCAACACATTTGATTCACTATGTATGTATAGACAAAAGCAGCATCTTATCATTCATGCAACAATCTACCTACGATAGAAGCAGAGGTAAATTTGTGAAAGAGAATAATGCAATACATGAATGTAGCTGAACAGTGGGCCCCAAAGTCAATGTTACTAGTGGGCCTTGCCACCTCTTTCTGACACTGCATGTTCTATGGATTTTCTAATACAATGCCCATATCTTGCTATATGACAATATGGTCCTTACAGATGCATTACACAGGCTTCCTAGGGGTCCATGGCATGAAGCCAACCATATGACTTTGTCCAAAGTCTGTAGACTCTGCTAAGCATAGAAAAGTTGCATACCTATACTAGACATTTAGAGCATGAATGTAGGCTATTTTTAAAATGTCTGATAGATGGAATCCTACTTAGGCCATCACTCGTAATTGGGTAGCCCCCAATTAGAACATGTAGGAAGACACTTAAGATAATTTTTACAGACCCACAAAGACAGCTGAGCATGACCATCATTAATGTTGCTGGTACAGGTCAAAAGACCCCCATTATCCACATAGGTGTGGATTGGAGATGCGTTATACAAACATATCTGTAAATCCGATATATGTCTGAGATAGGGAAACCCTTGTAATTATCATCGCACAAAAAAATATCTACACATATGATTAATTTTTGATTAATGAGGGTCTGGCCTCTGGGCCCTCCACCGACCATTGTAAAGGGAGCAGTATTTTTATGGCATCTTTCACGTCTATAAGTGAAGTGTTTCCTCTTACAGACCCATAGAAGGGAATGCCAAAGTGGCCAGATGTTTTTACTCCCTCTCCATTCATACAAGATCCAGCAGTCTACAGTCTCTGGATTCTGGGGATCCGAGCAATAAGCCTTCAAGTGAGCAAACATTTATCACCTATAAAGTGATAAATATTGTTTCAATCCTATGAAGATCTTTTCTTCTTCAATTCTGATGAACCATTACTATTTCTTCGCTCCATATAGAATTTCCAACATTTTCAACCCTAAAAAAACACTGAAAATTTATGTAAATAGCATTTGGCCCTTCAGATATGTAGTACTTCATGTGATAACATTGTAAATGATTTAGGCTTAGGCTTGCCCAAAAGCTACCCAAGCATGTTGATAAAATCAATCTCAAGTATACTGGAAATCATGCAGGAGACACACAAATCCTGCTTTCGGGGATGTATCCTCTAGAAAACATAGTTTTAGCTTCTCTAAAATCATTTCAGTAAAGTTGTCAATATAAGGAAAATAACTAAAATGTTGAGCCTCATTTATCTAAAATTGATTGAAAATGTAGCCTTAGGGGCCCCAACGTCCTAGGAAAGCTCAGCTTTTCATTGTTATCCAATTAAAACAGTCAACAAAAAATAAAAGCTGTGGTAGTTGTGGCCAATAAGGCCAGATTGACTGTTAGGAAAGTTTTAGTTTTTATATAAATTAATTTTACATTAGAAGGAAGAACACAAGAAAAAAGGTAAAAAAAACCCACATAATCATAAGAGGGTTACCCAAACCATACCCTCACCCAACATATCTTACTCATGAATTACAAAAAGGTAAGAAAAAAATATGGACAAGTTGTATATCTAATTAAAAAAACTGTCCAGGTAATTAGAAGTTATCCATGATAATGTTACTTACTTTTATGGTGGTTTCTCCGCTATGCGTGGCATGAAATCCACAGCTAGATCCGCAACAAATCTCCATGTAACTCATGTATTTTTTGCCGACTAATTTATAGCAGGAGTTTTCTAAGATTTGTAGGAAAATCGACTACAGCTGTTTATCACTCAGTTTACGTATGCAAAATATATATGTATATTCAAACATTTATCAGACCATACACTGCACAGTGTCTAAACACATTTCTGCCAAAGAATTTTAGATAACCGATTTATGTACTTGGAAGTACAGTTTTACATACATAACTTAATTTCCATAACCAGTCCGTGCAGACGGGCAGTAAATTAAGTTATCTCCTTAAAATCCCAATAGATATTAAATTAAACTCCATTGGATCATCTGATAGTGGTGGGTTTGGTCTAGCATTAATGGGTATGGGGCCCCTTGACTCAACCCAGACAGATGATGTTGAGGGAGTAAAGGTTCCAGCACATTGGATCTTCTCCAACTCTCAATCTACATGTCCTCTTAGTCATAAGCCACCGCCAGAGGAGTTTGGCAGCAACTCTCTCATAGAGTCACGGAAGCACTCAGCCGAGCATTCCTGTAAATGGAAGATTCGGGGGAGACAGCTGTTGGCCAAAGGAACATTTGGCTGACGGCTTTCTTATGCTTATGAGGGGGCTTAATTTTTGAGATTCTTGACTTTTATATTAGTTTAGATTAGCTAAAAGATTATCTGTTTTTTTTTCAAATGGGAATACTTCTAATGTATTATAAATAATATAGAGTAGAAAGTTATATACTGGAGAAGTGTGTAATGATTCACAGGACTCCACTCCATCAGCCAGATTACTAGTCTCTGGTCATCGGATTGGAGACTCGTCGTCGGATTGGAGACTCGTCGTCGGAATGGAGACTTTTACCTTCCAGGACCTAAGAACAACTTTTAATTAGTAGGCACGGCACAACATCATTTGTATGGTACACCGTAACTATGACGTTGTGCCAGCTCGGGCTAATCAAAAGTCTCACTGGGGATCCCAAAAGGTAAGAGATTTGCGAGCCTCCCGTTTAGTGGTCAGAGACTACTGACCTGGCTGATGGACAGAAATCTTAAGACTCAATCTTTCCATCTCTGTTATACATTAAGTCCCTGTGGCTCTGAAATTGTAGGCATATGGAGATAAAGAAAGACCCAGAAAAGTCTGTGACATATTGTAGTTCTGTATAGGCTGTTATGATCTGGTGGCCTTGGAGCAGCATGAGACGTACTCTGGAGAAGGTGGAACCTGTACTGACCGCAAACCCTGAACTTAACAGCGCAACTAGAAGTAGCCGTGGGGGGTACCTAACACTCCCTAGACCCCTCGACACAGCCTAAGAACTAACTACCCCTAAAGACAGAAACAGGAAACCTATCTTGTCTCAGAGAAAATCCCCAAAGGATAGACAGCCCCCCACAAATATTGACTGTGAGAGGAGAGGGAAAAAACATACGCAGAAATGAAATCAGGATTTAGCATAGGAGGCCATACTAGCTAAAAAGAAAGAATAGAACAGAGTACTATGCGGTCAGTATTAAAACACTAGAAAATATCCACCACAGAAAATACAAAACACCACATCTGACTAAAGACATGGAGGGTATATCTGCATCTCCAGAGAAATAGCTAGGCTGCAAAAAATCATTCACAGACTAATCTGGACAAGACAAAAACATGAAAATGCACAGAACTATAAGGTCCACAGCAAGTGGACAGCAAAAACCAAGCCAGGACTTATCTTTGAAGAAAAGCACAGCAAACAGGAGAGACCAGAAGGGATGTGAATCCTCCAAAAACAATGGACAACTGGCACTGACTAAAGGATCAAGCAAGGCTATATAGCCCAGCCCAAATTGTAAAAAATAGATACATTTGATAAATGCTGCAATCCAACTACCGCAGCACTACCACTCATAACCACCAGAGGGAGCCCAAGAGCAGAATTCACAACAATAGGCTGCACGTAATACGGCCATATGTATAAGCTCTGACTTTGAGAGAATGGCACTGTAATATAATAATATATAAACATTAATTTGCTCATCTAATTCTATGTATTTATAAACTAAAAGATGAACTTAATCCCTTAAACGCTACCATTCTCCAGCTCTATAAAAATCTATTGTCAGCATAGTCACAGCTCTACTCTAATTCAACTTTCAAAACTCTTTCCAAGTAAATTCTGCCTATAAAGTGCGATGTTCTATTGGACGACATTGTGCATTTGCATTTAAATGGAATTAAGTATTCCAATGCATAACTGAATTTCTATGAAGCATGTTGCAATCACATAGTCATTACCATGACAAATGCTGTGAATGATGTTTACAAAATTAATTGCCGGCGTCATACATCTTAAATCCCAGTCTAAGACGCACCGTTCAAGCTTCTGTTCTTTCAAAATCTACATTTTTGATAGAAAAATAGATTTTTAATTCAATATATCAATAAATGTAAAAAGTCAATATGATACGATGCTGTTTGTGAATGAGTATATAAAACATGTAGGTGTTACTGTATCCAAATTATTTATATGATTGCCAATAAAGTGTGGGTAAAAGCACAGTTCACACCACGTTGGTTAGGAATGTTTTAAAACTGCAGCTGAACATTTAGTCCGGGCATATAAAGCTGTAAATCTAATAATTTACATTAAATTTAATTATGCAAAATATGATTTCTAGTTTCCAACAGTTTTAGTGAGAAAAATAGTTGACCACATATTTAAGAGAAATTGTCTTATGCATTCTGAGCTGTGGGTGACCACATGGTATGCAGGAGAAGCTGAGCAGAATGAGAGTTTGCTGGAAAAGTTGGAAATGATTGGGTTTTATTTGGAAAAGGTTAAAGAGAAACTTACATCCTATACATACTGCTTACTCTATGAGCAGCATGTATCAGGCACCGTCTGTACACAGAGTGAGGGAGATCAATGAGTGGAACAGGCTGCCATGAGAGGTGGTGAGTTCTCCTTCAAAGGAAGTCTTCAAACAGAGGCTGGACAGACATCTGTCTGAGATGGTTTAGTGACTCCTGCATTGAGCAGGGGGTTGAACACGATGATCCTTGAGGTCCCTTCCAGCTTTAACTTTCTAAGATTCTTTGATTCTATCTCAGCCAGGTATGTTTGACTTGACATACTTTTTAGAGCTGCCCGAGACCAAGCCGTGCAGCAGACTAGTCGGACAGGTGGCTCCTTGGTGGCTTCTCCTCATCCACTGACCTCCCTCTATGCGTATAGGCAGAGACCTGTCAGTCACTGGCAGCTGGTGTAGAAAGTCCGCTGGAGACCCACCTTTCCGACCCGTCTATAGCACAGCATTTCTAAGTCAAACATACCTGGCCGAGATCACACAGCCAGTGCCTGATATATGCTATGCCCATGGATAAGTCGACATGTATCAGATGTCAGGTTCTCTTTAAGTATACTTTTTTTTAAATTAATTTTAAATATTACATAACATCATCTTTACAGACACCTTCATCACTGCCCCCATTGGAGATCACAATCTAAATTCCCTATCAGCATGTCTTTGAAGTGAGAACATACAAACTCTGTGCAGAAGTTGTTCTTGGTGGGATTTGAAGTAACAATGCTAACTACTTGTATTTTAAGTGGTGGTCTTACTAGTCCACTGGACTCCTATTCGTACTATCACCAAGGATTTTTACCAAGGACTAAATTACAATTTTTACTGAAAAAGTTTCTATAAAAAAGCTCCTCCAGCCTGCAGATTGGATACCATTTTCAACATGACAGATTCCCTTTAAATATATCTTGTAAGGCCCCCCATTCAAATTAGGAGGCCAAACGATGGTTCAGTTGATTGTTCGTAGTTTATGGACACTTTATACAGTACATAAACTGCATTGTGAGAATGATCTGATGTATAAGCCCGACATAATGGGCAAACATGGTGTGAAGTTTGCCTAATATACTGCTGTTTACGACAGCTTGTATTCGTAATGTACTTCTTATAGGTAGACAACACTTTAGCACATTAAGGCGGCTTTTATCGTCAGCAAAATCTAAACAATAGTTGCCATAAAAGTGCTGTAGAGCAGAGATGGAAAAGTTAAAGATCTTTGCAGCCATAAAGGTTTAGTAGATCATTCCCAATTTAAAGGGCAGCAAGTTTGACAATATTTAGGAATTTCTTACTCTGCGGCTCTCAGCTCAATCTACAGCCTCACATTATTGGCTATGTGCATCCCTGCAAGCAGCTTTTTCTTTTATTATTGCTGCAGTGTATTAAAACTAATAATAAAAATCAAATAAAATAAACAGCAACTCCCGTTTGTTGTCTTCATGGTTACACGCTCGAAACAAGCCCTGAGCAATCGTATGTTGTAGCCAGCCGGTATTACAATATGTAGGAGGCCTGATAAAAAGAAGTGTGACCGTAGCATTAGGACGCAGTCAGACGGCCGAATAAATCGGAGCGAGAACGGAACGCAGTGCATGGACTGGCCGTCATGTTCGGGTCAGGAGAGCCACTGTCCAGTTCGTGCATTGTGATCTGATCTCCCTCTGAATTATATGGCCGTCTGATTGCGCAATTAGACTATGTTGGGTTTGTATGTAGTCTGCTATCATGAAGACACACAAGCCTGCAGAGGAGCTGCAGCAGCATTGGAGTGCAGTCAGATGACCATATAAATTGGAGCGAGATCAAAGCTCAGTTCACAGACTGGCTGGCGGCTCTCCCGAGCCAAGTATGACCGCAGCATTAAGGCGCAATCAGACGGCCATATAAATCGGAGCGCAGTGCATGGACTATCTGGCGGCTCTCCCGAGGCAAGTATGACAGCAGCATTGCGGCGCAGTCATGCGGCCATAAATATCAGAGCACAGTTTATGGACTGGCCGGCGGCTCTCCCGAGCAAAGTATGACAGCAGCATTGGAGCGCAGTCAGATGACCATATAAATTGGAGCGAGATCAGAGCTCAGTTCACAGACTGGCTGGCGACTCTCCCGAGCCAAGTATGACTGCAGCATTAAGGCGCAATCAGACGGCCATATAAATCGGAGCGCAGTGCACGGACTAGCTGGCGGCTCTCCCGAGGCAAG